>NC_092128.1:85280349-85583379 GCF_043159975.1 Macaca nemestrina | reverse complement strand
ATTTTTCCCAAGCTTTCTTTTCACCTTTCAGTTTTCGGCTGAAATGCCAACCCCTCTGTGAGACCTCTCTTGACCATTTGAACTTCCTCCTCCTTGATGTTATCTACATCTATAGCCTGTTCATTTTCTTCAACACAGTTAATATGATTGGATTTATGTATTTCCTATTTAAATTATTTGCGTTCATCATCTTTAGTTTCTGAAGATAGTTTGCTTATTCACAAATACGTATCCAATGTATAAACATAGCATTTAATATATAATAGGTGCTCAGTAAGTATGGGTCGAATGAATCAATGACACCTAGGGTAAATCGGAAAAAAAAAATATATATATAATCTTCATATATAGAAGGAAAGTTGTTAGGGGATAAAAGATGCTTTGATACAAAAATAAACTTTTCTAACTTTAAGATTTTACCCTTTTTAGACAAAGGTATGTTATTGACTTAAATGTGAATAGACCTTTTTTTTTTATCTCTAAGTAATTAAGTGATTATGGAGTAGGAGCATAGGCCTTTCCCCAATCTGGTGAAACATGTTCCTAGAGAGGACAGATAATTCAGTATATTTACTATGTATACCTAAATTGTTTCTAAAAGCCTGGTCTAAGATAATAAGTCTGAAATTTGGCCCAAAAAGTCTTCTGTGGACTCAATGCAGTTCTCTGGGTCTAGTTTGATTTAATTATCGAGCCACATTTTGCTCCTGAATTTTTCAAAGTTCTGTCTCTGAGATAACTCACTATGTTAATTTTGGGTTAACATAGTTAGAGTTTCTTGCCTTAAACCCAACAGAATGGTCATGTCAAGGAAATAGCATTATCCTCCATAGCATTTCATATACAACACACTCACATGAAACATTCCCCAACTATCCATCCAAGGATATTTAAAGTATTTGCTGTTTTCTTGTACTTTTCTTGATTAAATTCGAAATAGTTTGAAGTTTGCAATAAGCTTAGCTAATGTAAAACTTTAATTAATTGGAAACAGCAAATGGTAAAACACAATTTCCTGATTATATATGCAGTTTAAAATTATTTGAAATGTTCTAAAATGCCCAACCCAAGAAAATTGTTGCATGCACTGTAATAAGAGGCATTGCAGAATACCATTGCCAGGCTTTGTATAGGATTTTAGCATTTGGCACACCACACTGTAGCATTTAAATAATACACTGTGGCACAAGCAGTTTGGAAAATAATGAAAACCCACTAAATTCCAAGTTTATTTAATATGAAATTGCCTAGATATTATTATAATAATAAAGGAATAGTATTTTCTAAAAGATGTTTTTAAAAAACATGAATTAAAATTTGGTTTGGAAGGTTTTTTTATTGATCTAGGATCTACATTATTTATATAAAAAGTGACCAAGCATGGCTTAAAGCCATAAATCATCATTAAATGATCGAATGTTACTAGGTAATTCCTACTACAGTGAGCTAGCATCAGTCCAGTATTAAAAGACAGATTAAAAAAATTGTAATTTCTACCTCTCTTTTCTTTACCTTCTCTTTTTTTCTTTTAAATCTCTCTCCCGAAAAGAACCCAAAAAATGATATGGGTTGTGTGTTTGTTGGGGTGGAGGGTGGCTGTTACAAAAACCTCTCTGAATATTTATACCTATTCTAATCTAATCTTGGTCTCTGGAATTTATTGCATTTCTTGGCTATGCCATTTATTTGACCCTTCTATTAGTTTTAATATTTTACCTAGTGTGTTTACTTCATATACTTTTTTTTTGACTCTTAAAGATATATGGTACAGATATTGAGAACATGGGCTTGGAATTTAACTGCCTAGGTTTACATTTTAACTCTACAAACCATACAACTTTGTGCAAGTTACTTCATCCCTGGGTATCGGATTTTTCATCCGTAAAATGTGGGTAATTATAGTACCATATGTATGTCATAGGGATGTAGTACTAGAAATTATTATTATTATTTTATTTTTCATTTTTAAAACTGTGTCTCACTCTGTCACCCATGCTGGAGTGCAGTGGTGCAATCTCAGCTCACTGCAACCTCTGCCTCCTAGGCTCAAGTAATCCTCCCACCTCAGCCTCCCGAGTAGCTGGGACCACAGAGATAGGCCACCATGACTGGCCAATATTTTTTTGTATTGTTTTGTAAAGACAGGGTTTCCCTTTGTTGCCCAGGCTGGTTTGAACTTCTGGGCTCAAGCGATCGCCCACCTCTGCTTCCCAAAGTGCTGAGATTATAGTCGTGAGCCACCTCACCCAGCCAGCAATTATTATTATCGTTACTCACTATTGTTATACACTTAGGAAATTATTTATCCAGAAAGAAAACATATAACTTAAATGCAGGGCCCATATGTCCCATTTATCCAGCAGGGTTATACATACTAGGTACTCTGTATGTATTAGACGAATGGAAGAGAGTGGAAAAAATAAATAGAATATGAAAAGAGAATGAATCATTGGCATCTGGAAATGACGGGCATAGACTAAGAGAAAACGAGGAGGAAGTGGAAGGTAGACACATGAGAGAGCAAATAGCCTAAAGATTTGATACACTCAGTTCCATAATCAATAATTAAATATTTGCTATCATATTCATTCTTAGATTGCAGAGCTATGCCTATTTATGTAGTAGATACTTAAATCTAACTTCAAATCTTGGTGCTTCCACGTAACACCATCCTCTCTTACTGTTTTTTTTTTTTCTCTTCCTCAAATCCTACCACCCCTAATATATACAATTTTGAGCACAGAGTAGTCCAAATATAGATTCAACTGCAATTAGCATATTATTGCCTTTATCCTCATTCCCTTCTTCTCACTAGAAAACTTGCATTTCACAACTAAATGTTGAATTTAGAATCGTGACTGGTAAACTAATCTGACTGGAGGTGATTGTATTTTTCCTTTTTTTTTCTTTTCCAAACAGCCATTCCTTCTATTTCTGTTTCCATTTATGTTGTAGCTGTTCTATAGTTCCTTTCTTCATGTCCTCTACTCAGAGTTTTACCCAATTTTTGGATGCTGTGGCAATAGGGCAGGAGGCAGAAGGGAAAGGGTTACTGCAGAAGTATAGTGGGCTGTTTCTCCTTACCACTGGGGAACAAAGTGGGCAGCACAGCCTGGCTATTTGTCACTCACTCTTTATGTTTTCAGGCTGCCATTCCCATCAGAGCCTGATGGTTCAAGATTCTAGAACTGCATGCATTAGAGGGGACAGAATTAAGTATGTGAATTAATAAAGAATAGAAATTGGACCTCCCTTGAGTTAGTCATTTTGCTCATATTTCTGGAAAATACCTTTAAACTACTTTCAATAGTCACTTGTAGGAGGATTATTCAATGGCCCTTGATGTTTTTGAAATAAATGTGCCTTAGTTGTTAAGGGGCCCCCTTCAGTGAGCATATACAAGTTTAAGGCTCTTAAGAATTCACGTTCTAATCTTCTGCAATATTGTTATTATCACGGTTTCCTAACAGAAGTCATAATTTGTGTACCCAAGAGAAAATTTGGAGTTTTTCCCAGTTGGTATCTGGGCTGCTCTCTCTTATATTAGCACCTAGTAGAGAAAGTCAGAATTAGGCTTGGCAGATACATGAAACGCCTACTGATTTTTTTTTTTTTTTTTTTGTCACCAGAATTGATTCTTTCTGTCAGCATCATGCCATAATTTGTGTGCTTCTGTATGGACATGTACATTTGCATTATTACATTTCAATAGGAAGCATTTAAAAATAGACTTTACTTTGCGCTATATCATTATTGTCAATATCTGTGGCAGGGATATGGAAATAGACACTAAGTAGACAATTGGTTTTGACAATATAATCTAAACATTGTGTCATTTGTGCTTATTTTAGATGAAAACATGTATTTCCCTGGCAAGAAGGAAAAATGTATGTTAATTAAAAGACCTAACTCTTATTCAAATTCTAAAACTGAGTAAATTACTGTAGAAGCATAGATATGAAATGCTTCAATAAAGAGAAAAAATTTTAACATCTTACAAATCAAAATGCAACGTTTACTTCATTTTTAAATTACTTTGTTACCACTCTCTGATTGTTTTTATTGTCCTTAATACCTTAGAAACTTTTCTTTATTTCTATTTGATTTTGTTTGATTTTTTAAAAAATATAATAGCAGCTGGCTAGATTTCATCTTTTTTGTTTGTTATTTTCAAACTAAAACCAAATTTTGAGCCTAGACACTTGCCAGTCAGTTCTTATTCTGGTGTAACTATACATGTATTATGATTGACAAATTAAAACTTTACAACATTCATCAGGCTATGAGATGCACTCTCAGTGGAAACAGTAACTAAAATATCTCAATAACATTTAGTCAGATATGTGCATGTGTTAGGGGCAACCATAAAACAATATTATCAGAAGTGAAAGTCACGATCCTGAGGAAGATGATCTTCCAATCAAAATAACCTGGAGATGGACTTCAGGAAACTATTAACCCTTAGCTATTTCCTGAAATCTCAAAAATTAGAACTGGATCTGAGCTTTAGAAGGGATTAGAAAGTAGGAAAATAAAAAGATAAAATATTAGTGCATATTATGAAAAGAAATATCTTACATACAGAAAACTGTGTTAATAATCTGCAAGTTTTCATATTAGTGTGTCCCACTTGTAGCAGAGAACACAAACTCACCAGTTTATCCCTGAATAGCATTAATAAATAGGCTGGGTACTTGGAGAAAGTCATTGTTATTATCAGCATATATTGGTTCACAGGTGGTTTTATTTTTGCTATTACAAAGTATTGACAGAATGCAGATACCATCCTACTGGAATAATTAAATTCATGCATATGTAAAAAATCATGCTAAATCCTTTGCTCTCATCATCTTATTCAATCTTTACATCAAATGTATGAGATAGTATTGTTTTTACTATTTTTTTCAACCAAGAAAATTAAGGTTTAGAGAGGTGGCACAGTTACAACATGCAGTCAGAGTGTAAATCTGGTCTGATTCCATAATCCATGCCCTTTATTCACTTGCTATTCTGATGAGTAGCCACGAATCCTTTTGCCTAACAACAACTAAAGACTAAAAGCAATGATCAAGGATTGTTTCAGTAACTTCCAGGATTCAACATGGACAAGAGTTGAGAAAAACAAACAGCAAATTGGCAGTCTGGATGGAGAATGAAAAGGAACATAAGGATTATTTCTTGCTTTCTTTTTTTTTTTTTTTAGACGGCATTTCACTCTAGTCACCCAGGCTGAAGTGCAGTGGCATGATCTCGACTCACTGCAACCTCTGCCTCCCAGGTTCAAAGATTCAAGCGATTCTCCTGCCTTGGCCTCCAGAGTAGCTGGGACTACAGAACCATGCCACTATGCCCAGCTAATTTTTGTATTTGTATTAATAGAGATGGGGTTTCACCATGTTAGCCAGGCTGTTCTCGCACTCCTGACCTCAAGTGATCTGCCCACCTCAGCTTTCCAAAGTCCTGGGCGTGAGCCACTGTGCCCACCCAAGATAATTTTTAATAAAAGAGTAGGACTTTGTGGTTACTCTCTACAGGGATAAAATATAGCCATGCCTAATATTATAACAGCTTGCAGTGTGAGCCATTTACATTTAAAAGCTGCATATTCTTCCTTCAGTTTCACCTGAGCAGTTATATTTTATCCATCCCCTGGTGCCCAACAAATCTGGTCCAGGGAATGCTTTCCCCCAGTGTGTTCCCAGCAATGTGTTCTTATTGTGATTGTACATAGTCTGTGACCTCCTCATGACCTCTTTTTGTGCTGCTGTTGAATAAGGAAATAATCAAAGGGAGGAAGAGGAAGTTCTGAGTCTGCTTGGTGGGTAGTTCTATGGCTTGAAGTTCTCCATCCCCAACACTAAAACCAGGGAATGGGATCTCCAAGAGAGCCACTAGTAGAGATCAGGATGACTGGAAGAGAAAAAGGCACATAACTCTTTGTCAGATCTCCAGTTAGACCTAGATAATGTGCCATAGCACCTATGTAAGTGAGAGAAAAAAATAATCATGTGGAATGAATAGCTGCAAAAAGAGAGGGCAGAAATGGGACAACCTGTATCTCATCTTTTGGCATGGCAAGGATGTGCGTGTTCCCCATAGGTTAAATGGATTTGCCAAAAGATATCTAGACTTGAGCTATTTTATGAGTGCCCTAATCAACGGGGAGGCCTGCTGTAAGGGGACCTGGCAGCAAGGACTCTACTAATTTAATTTGGGCGAGAGAAGATGAGCTGGAGACACACTTTCTGTATCAGGGTCTGTGAATGGGATGCCCTGAATGCAGACTTTATACCTACACATGGGATTGCTGACATTTGATACCTGTCCCACAGTGAATAGTGACAGCCAGCAGTCACAGTTAGATAAGCAGCCACCATAAAGATGGAAACAAGGAGACTTCAATAAACATAAAAAACAAAGTGGAACATGTTTTCTTACTTTCTATATCAATCCATTTTCTGTTTATACCCCTCTGTATTCATTCATAATTCATAATATTTCACGTGTAATAATGTAGAATGTCAGGAAAAGGATTAACTATTAGAAACAACAAGAAATATGGAGGTTAGAGAAACTATAAAATCTGTAATTAAAATTCCAGAATAAAAGAGCAAAAGGAATCGATCACAAAAATATTAATTAATTATATGTTGGAATAAAACTTTTCTGAGCTAAAGAGCATAACCCTGTTGATCAAAAGGGTTAAATGAATAAAGTTACCTGGAGTATATTCATAACATTTTAGAATCTGAAGGATAAAGAAAACATTTACAAGCACCTTAAGCAAGTAATCTAAAAGAGGAATATTTGGTCAGATTTCATAATTTACCTCTTCAGAACCAATTTTCAGAGAAAAATAATGTTTGTCAGTTTAATGTTGAGGGGGAAATGACTCCAGAATTCTTAGCTTAATCACATTTCCATTCATAAATGAGTGTAACAGATACCAATACCAAAATATTTATATAAGGTCTTTTGATCTTGAAAATTACTCATTTTTAATAAAAAAATTAATTTAAAAAATTCTTATTGTAGAGAATGTTTTCAGCCACAATAACAGAAATCCTGACTCAAAGTGGCTACAATACATATCTCTGTGTTTTTTCATACAACAAGAATGGAGAGGTAATGTAGGCTTCAGGCTTGATAAAAATAGCTCAGTGTTATCATTTTAAAAATCCTGTTTTTTTCCATCACTTTACTTTGCTGTTCTTGGTACTGGTTTGACCTCACTCTGGTAATAAAGTGGTTGTGACAGTCATAGCCAATGTCCAGAGAAAGAAGAGAGCCAACTTTTCTTGTGGTTATGTCTTAAGAGAGAAGACACTTTTTCTGGAAGCTCTCTGAAAGGTATCCTTTTACATCCCATGAAATAGGATTGGGTCACTCACCATCCCTGAACCAGTCTCTAGCTGTATACCTATGAAACAAATTTCTCTAACTTTTCCCAATGAGGATTGCTCTTGGGAATGTCAAGATTGGATTACCATCTTGGGTGGAATAAATATTGAGGAATCAATTGTAATGTTCACTATGGTCTTCCAACGACTGGAAAATAAACTAAAATACAGAATTCAGAAAATGTATGGAATATAAAGATTAATAGCAATTACTAAAATTGAATATAAATAGAATGAATTGTAAATATTTGTTTAAAATACGGTGATAGAATAGAAATTTTCAAAGTTGTTCATCAAAAGCAAACACCTAATATAAAAACACAAGTAAACAATTTCATTTCTTAGTTTTCAGATAACACCAATAAAAATGTGTAAATATAACGAATGAATCATGATAACTGCTGAAGTTAATGAAGGATTTTAAAAAATCACTACAGTAAAAGATTCAATGAAAGATAACATTATATATTACAAAAGATATAAAACAAAACAGCTTAAAAGCATAAAGCAAGATGACAGAAGTAAGTTATTACAATAAATGTAAATAGATGTAATTTTTCTGTTAAGTTGTATACGGTTTAATTTTGAGTTAAAAATAACATACAGCTGTATACAGTCTGTAAGAGACAAAGGTAATACAAGGTGAAGCAAAAAGGTTAAATAAGAAAGAGGAGAGAAATGTTCTTTGGGGAGAAAATATCTGGTGGCTGCTAAAGGGCTCCACAGCCATCAATTCTGGTCGCTCTCAGGCACACTCCGCCAGCCTGAGGTTGTGCTGCCGATTGCTTTGTTTCCATGTGATTTCTCTCATTGCTACTTATTTATGTGGTTGCTTGAAATTCCCAAGAGCAATCCTCATTGGGAAAAGTCAGAGGAATTTGTTTCATGGGTATACTAAATAGGAGAGTAGTTTGTTTATTGCACTTGAAGCAAAAATTAAATGTTGCATTATTTACAACTGCTTATCTTTATATCTCTTCCTTCTAAGACTTGCAAATAAAAATAGCTTAAAGCAAGGAACGACAAGCGTTAGAAATTCAGGGAGTGAAGGTCCTTCGAATAGTTCTGGTTATTAATAAAATTACTGAATGCTTCTCACACATCTTTGAACATTCCAAATATGGCATTGAAAAAGTTAGATAACAGTCTACTTTTTCTCAGGATTTTATGAGCTTTGCTCTCCTATTTTTAGATCGTATTTGTTGCGTCACTGTGTTTGTTTATTTTTTTCCTTGGTTTGGATCATGTGTTCTCAAAGTCATATTTACTAGAGGGGAATAAATCACAATGGAAAGTGAGTTATGGATTGTGGATAAAAGGGAATTGGAGATAGGGGAAGCACTTAACTGATGCTGCAAAGTTGCTAAAGTGCAGTTTCATAGGACTAAATTTACCCTAATCAAGCACACATGGCATTTTAGTTGTTGAAATTGTGTTGCTTTAAAAATGAGTTTTTAATACCAAGAATAGTTCACGTGTGGGAGCTAAGAGAAGAATTAATAGAGTGAAGAGGGTTGAAAGATTGAAACCTGGGATATTTGACAAGATAAATTCTGACAGAAAATGTGAAACTGGGATAATTTATCTGGGACCCTGGGAGCTGTAGCTTAGAATATTCTATAGACATTTTTAATTTTCGGAATTCAGTATGCTAATATTTCTACAGGTGAAATGATTTAATATTCAAGAAGAATGACTTTAGAAAATATATAGTGGAATCAGAAGTGGAAAATAAGGGGCAGAAAAAATTTAAATGTCCATGTGAGTGAATGTATCTGTTCTATTAGGAAGAAGGATTATAAATACTATCAACATACACACATAAAAATACTTTATTTATTTCATTCTAGAGTGAAAGAAAACTTCAATACCACTTTAATGAGATGAAAGCATGAAAAATAACTGGGCCCCAAACTAAAGACAGATAATAAAAGTTAAAGCTCATGACTCAAACAGGTATTTGGAAATTATGTTCAAAGTAGCATTATTCATAAAAACCAAAAGCTCCAAAAGCAACCCACATGTCTATAGAAGCATGATTTCGTAAACAAAATGTAGCTTATACATGTAAAGAAATATTAGCCTGAAAAAAGAAGGAAATTTTGACACATACTACAACATGAATGAAGCTTGATGACATTATGCTAAGTGAAACAAGCCAGTCCTCAAAAATACAAATGTATGATTCCATATACACAAGATACCTAGAGTAGTCAAATTCACAGAAACACAAGTAGAATGGTGGTTGCTAGGGCTGAGAAGGAATGGAAGGAGGGAGTTAGTTTGATGAGTAAAGAGGTTTCAGTTGGGGAAAATAAAAAAGTTTAAAGATACATGGTGCTGATGGTTGCATAATACTGTGAATATACTTAATGCCACATAACTGTACACTTAAAAATGGTTAAAATAATACAATTGTTATGTGTGTGTATATATACATACATATATATTTATGTTACATATATATATATATTTACTTACCTAAAAATAAGTGATAGCCCAATTTTTAAAACTCTAGTGGCAGGATAAAAATGATCAACTCAGGGAATTCTGAGATTAGAATATTGTTTTAATCAATTACATAAGTAATTTAAATTGTCACCTTCACCTGAAGTTGATATGATATACTTATTTTTCCATTTCCACTCTTATATATTTGGAATAATTAAAAATCATATGAAAAGAATTTCAGGTTGAATAATTTGAATAATTTCACATTTGAATAATAAGAATTTCATGAGAAGCATGGGTTTTCATCTAGAAAAGCCAATGTTTAAAAGCATATAATCCTTCTTATTTTGTAATTCTGAGTAAATAATTTAAAACTGAGGGCAACTTAAATACTATTAAAAATTTCTGTCACTAGGCCAGGTGTGGTGGAGTTCTCCTGTAGTCCCAGCTACTCAGGAAACTGAAGTGGGAGGATCACTAGATCCTGGAAGTTTGAAGCTGCAGTGAGCTATAATCACACCACTGCACTCCAGCCTGGGTGACAGAGCAAGACTACGTCTCTCAAATAAATAAATATATGATTTTTATAGGGATTATGCTAATAAATGTTGAGGAATCTGGCATATTTCAGCGAGATCTATTCTGAGCTTCCAGAATGCCACTTTTTAGTTATACCATGGCAATCAAAGAGCATTTTAATAATCTTCAAGCTCATGGTGCTCTGCTTGGACTGTTTAAAGGATTTGAAACTGTAACTTCATTGTTTCGAATGGTAGCCACTAGCCACACATGGCTATTGAGGTGAAATGTGGCTACTCCAAATTGAGATGTGCCATAAATACAAAATGAACATCACATGTCCAAGACTTTGTAAGTAGGCCAGGCACTGTGACTCACACCTGTTATCCCAGCACTTTGGGAGGCCAAGGAAGGCAGGTCGCTTGAGTCCAGGAGTTCAAAATCAGCCTGGCCAACATGGCAAAACTGCATCTCTACCAAAAATACAAATAATAGCCTGGCCTGGTGGCACATGCCTGTAGTCCCAGCTACTTGAGAGCCTAAGGCACGAGAATCGCTTGAGCCTGGGAGATGGAGGCCGTAGTGAGCCAAGATTGCACCAAGATTGTGCCACTGCACTTCAGCAGGCTGCATGACAGTGCCAGACTCTGTCTCAAGAAAAGAAAAAAGACTTAGTAAGAAAAAAGTATTCCTTAGTATTTTTAAAATATAAATGACATTTTGAAATGTTAATATATGGGGTATATTGAATAAAATAAATTATTAAAATTAATATCTGTTTTTATGTTTCTAATGTGGCTACTACAAAGCTTTAACCTGACATTTGCAGAACACATTTGTGGCTTGCATTATATGTAAATGACAGTGAGCTATCCCATAATGTTGTAGCCTAAACATGGCTGAGAATAACAACGAGAGTCATGTTCAAACCAAGATCCATTTGGTCTGGATATAGATTAATTACCATAAGTGACCAGCTTTCACTAGATTGGTAGAAACCAGACAATAGGTCACTTGTTTCCAAATCATTGTAGCATCTTGAGAATGGCACCATGACTGCTTGTGCCATTGACCTCTGAGCCTAGCCTTTAAGGATCATATTTCCTACTTTCAGGCCAATTCCCAAATATAAAAAGTAATTCGTGTTTGCAATATGCATGAATTCTTTCAAGTCTCCAGGAAAAACTGAAATAAATTAAAGGACTCGATGAAGAAGAATCTGATTTGAAGGAGTTAACACAGAATCCGAACACGTTTAACACTGATTTGCTTGTGCATCAGATTTAGTGGAAAACAGGGAAGTCAATGCAATCCTAGAAGTTTCAGATTGAAAATCAACAGAAATACATTTTTCTTGTTAATGCAAACACCCCAATATTCCTAAAATTTGCTAGGGAATGCTGAATCAAGGATGCTATTGGTCACTTTTATACATGGTAGTTTAGAGCAACAATACTACAATTTTCTTGAGGTAACAACTATATTCACCATTTTTAATGTTCCCCACTCCTTTCAGTTTTGTGGCCTAAGCCACTGCTACATCATTGGCACTGAATTATTATACACGTTTGATTAAGATGTTTGTCAGGCAGAGATTCAAATTAATTATGTAAAAGATATTAAAATTTAAGAAAAATGCTTTTGGAAAAAAAAATTGTCCCAGTGTTATGCATTCTTTACTCATAAAAACTTAGTAGGGGACTCCAAATTTCTTACATGTCTCTTGGAAAAGCCCTACATTTCTTACATGGATGCTATTAAAATATGACCTCCATATTCTTGGGATTGGTGACATCTCCTACATAATCCGCACACTCCTTGGTCCCAGCTTTGCTTGAACTTGAAATCTTACACTTCATGACTCCCTCCCTCTTGTTTCACTCCCATGTTTCATGACGTTGAAAACATGGCCTCTATTTGTATTTGACCTGAAATGCCAGAGATGAGGAGCACTAGGTCTATAGCAGAAATCCAAGTGCTACCAGGTGAGTAGTTAAAACTATAGTAAATTAAATCAGTCTGTACATATAAAATACTATTAAGTGCCTGATATAAATAATATAGTTAGAATTCTTAAATTTCCAGATAGAATTTCTCACAAGATATTCTGATCACATGTTGCTTTTTTAAAGTGGTTTTATAATGCAGTAACTGTAAAGATAATACTAAGAGAAAACTCAACCTACATTAAAGTTATCACTTTCTCATTATTTGTTTCTGGAGTTCTCTTTAATCTCTGTTAAAACTAAATGTTTTTATTTCTACAATATTTGCAAACTTCAAGCAGCTACGAGTATAATGGAGTATGGCTGATGTGGCAAAGGTACTCTGGAATTAGTAGGAATTTGGAGCTGTACCTTAGTTGTCATCTATTTCATTCCTGTTTTCAGTAGAGGAATAGATCTGCTTCTTGAGTTACACAAGGTCACATAGCTGATTTCAGATCTAAGATAAGGACTTGGAGTACCTATACCCTAGTGTAGTTAATTCCACTGTTTCATGAAGAGCCTCTTGGCATTTGCTGGCCAAATGAAACCTACAAATTAAAAGCAAACATTCTATTCTCATCAGTTTTCACCTGGGTTACTATAACAGCCTGTGTTTTACTTTTTTTTACAATCTCTTTTACTGCATTCATTTTGTACCCAATTATTATTTCCATCAAGTCTTTATCCCATGCAAAACTTCTTCACTAATGACAGATTCAAGTTCAGTGTCCTTATTCTATCCTTGAAACTCTTTACAGTGAAATCTCTCTTTTTTTCTAGTTAATCGTATTACATTTCATTTGGACTCTGAAGTTATAGTGAAGGATGATGAACATTTAGGAAGTATTAATGTATGATTTGGACATTTTCTATAACTGCCTCATCGTGCAAGTCTATTTACTCTTTTCATGTTTCTAAGTATTTATTAGTTTTGTATAGGATTTTCTACTGTAAAAACTTAATACTATTTTCTGTCTAGCAAATATTGTCACTTTTGGGACTAGTATTTTGGGGAACATTCAGGAAATGATCATCTAATCTATTCGTTCATATAAATATCACTTGCAAAAGACTGTTTAGTTTATAATAAAGAAAACAACAATTTGCAATACTTCTGTCTATCTAAAAGAGGAACCTCTAAAGAGCATTCTTACGACAACTGAAGATATTAGAATATGGCTTGGATATTATATTGTAAATGGTTGAAAATTATTTTAGTCATTATAATGACATTGTAGCTTTGTAAGAGAACATCTCTATTCCTAGGAGTTACATATTAAAGAATTTCTGATGAGACATCACGATATCTATTCCTGGCTTTAAAATAACACCAAAATATGCATGACCACAAATGAAATATAAACAAATACGACAAAATATTAAAATTGTTAAAGCTATTTTGAGGACATGCTTTTCATAATATATAAATTTTTATAACAAAAACAAATAAAAAACCCAAAAGGAGATGCTTTAAAGAGCAATAATGCTCAAAATTCTTCTACCGTATATGTCTGGTTGATGACATCATCATCGAAAGCAAGAGCTTCTATGGCAGAGAAGAGAGGATGCATGTTGAGCTATTTCCAGGACTATATTTTCAAATCCATCCCTTTCTACATCATTTTGTGTCACTTCTGAAACACAAGAATGTGGATCTTATTTAATCAATATGATTTTGACACCATTGTTGATAACTATTTTTCTAATTTGAATTCTAATTCTTCATAATAATTTTCCATGGGACAGAGTAGGAGAAAAGTTATATTTATTTTCTGCCAACTTAATATATCAAACTGAGAATTATATAAAAAATTATCTATTGATCATTTTACTTAATAACTACAGTAATATATCTATGAAAATTCATATATTTATTCATGTATTCTTTATTTATTGAATATTTAAGTTGGTCATTGGGGTAAGAACTGTGCATAAAACAGGTAATAAGAAATTATCTCTGTTCTCAAGAATCATAAAACATAGTAGGTGATACAGAGGAGAGACCAGACAATTATATAATGTGTGAAATAGAACTCCGGCAGTTAGAGAAAAACAAAACTCTTAATTGACTACTGTAGAAAGAGACATGGAGGGAATTTATAGACTTAAATGAAAAATACCAGAACTGTTATAACTTCAGGCATAGCTTCATGCCCTCAGGAATTTGTCTTCATCTCTCAGCTTTTTTTTTTTTCCTCCAAGAGCTTCGTTGTCTTTCCTTCTGATCACAGGATTACTCCAGCAGTGATAGGTAAATACCCTACTAGTTTGCAAACCTGGCAGAATAGGCTATCACTGTTTTTAATTTTTCAGGATAAGTCCTGAAACTGGTATCTCAGCACGCTTGCTTATCCGTACAACAAATGCTCTGGCTCTGATTTTCTGGGCCTAGGTAATATTTATCCCTGCTGCCCTGTAATAAGGGAGACTTCTGGAGCAAAATGATCTGAGAATAGGAGCATCAGGGATTCTTAAAGGAAATTTATATGTTATCGGGAAAAGGAGGGCAGTTTATGAATACCAAATAGGCAAATATAGCAGATATTCATTATCTAGAACAAGAAGATGAGACTGTTACAAGGTACTACAGAAAAACATAGAAAAGATACTATATATCCATAATGGAGGTGCCACATGAGTTAAGAACATGAGTACAATGCCTTATTTTAATATTTTTGCATTAAAATCTAAAACAATATAGATGCTGTTCACATTTTTACAAAATAGAGAATAATTATTAATTGCCCATTTATGTTTACTATTCTCTCAATTTGAAATTACATATTTACATCACTAGTAGTAAAGAGCTAGGTATTAAATGTTATGAGCTTAACCAAATTTTAATGTATACGTGTATAAGACCCAGATTATGTTTAGGAATTTTAGTGTAGACTCTATAGCCATATAATGTATATATAGTACAATGTTAAGCAATATATATAATCCTGTTATATATATAATCCTAACATATATATGAAAGTATTAATTAAAACCATTCAAATATCAATTGGATGAAGAATAGATTTTGATCTTTATAAACATCACAACACAGCACTTTGAGTTAAAGTTAGGTCTTCATGAAGACTGCAAATTAAGCTAGAGTCATAACAAGAATAGAACTAAGCTTCTCTGCAAACCTATGATGAGGGAAGGAAAGAATTTTAGGCCGTTTTGTAATGTAAATTTATAAAAAATACGATTTCAACTACTTTCTGGGTGAAATAAATTATTAATGATATTATTACATGAAAATTTTTAGAAAAAGAATCAAAGTTAGAATAACCTGAAACCATTTGAACTAGTATAGGATATTTTCTAAAATATTATTATAATTATCAAATATATTTTAATTAAAGAATGTAAATATACTTTAGACTCAAATTCTCTAAATTTTTGGTAAAATTACTCTATACGGAAGTTTCGGCTTAGAACATTTGAGAACCAGAAAGAAGCATAAGGATAATTTCCTTGGGATTCTTGCCAAGGTAGAATTGCAAGTTCATATCATTTTATTACAAACATTTACTTTGTTGATAAACTAGATATTTCAAAAATTGGAAAAAAATATTTCTCTAAAGAATAAGATAGACATCTCCATGGACTAAAAATTGGGAGAAATAAAAATAATATATGTAACCAAATACGCACACATGTTGGACTTTGCTTTTTGTTCAAATAAAAGAGGCTGAGGCTTCCGTTGCTTTAAATCCATGGCAACTGAAAAAAAAAAACACGAAAAGTGAGACACCAGAAGCAGATTCGAAGGTCAGATCCAGCTACTATGATGAATTTAACCAGTTAGTGAAAAGAACTTTAAAAATGAAATGCCTGCTGCTTGGGACAGTACATACAGAGAAAAAGAAAGAAGCAGCTAGAATCTTACATTAACCCACTCACAGGTTTATTCCCACTTTTACTGTTGGATGGTGTCCCCTAAGGCAGCAGCCTACAGTGTGTAGATGGCGTATTATACAATTCTCAGAACTATCACTCACTTTGGAGTCCAATTAAATGAGTCCATTGGAGTTGCGTAGTGATAGCGTTATGCTGCAGTCCTGGAAATAGCAATTCATTAACATAAATTTTATTTTTTGGCAATTGGATTTAGGATTGAATGGAGGCAACTAAAAAAATTCTTTAAAGGAAGAAGTGAGAGTAATACAAGGAGAAGAATATATTCTACTCAAAATGTGCCTAAAACATCGAAGTTCAATAACTAATAAAACCAACTGAATGAAAATCAGACAATAAAAATTGGCTCTAAGACAAGAATTAATAATTATATAATGTCTAAACATTTTGAGAGGTAGGAAAGAAAACATATAAATAGACAACAGCAATAAGAAATAATGAATTAAACAGAAATGAAACAATAACAGGGTACTTGAAAGGAGACATATCTAAGAAAATATGGTCACTGAGATGCTATAACCTCATTTGATGGAAAAAATGTCTATATTGGAAACAATCAAAGAGATTAGTGGATTGAAAGAGAGTAGAGGATTATTCCCCAAAAGTATTATAGAGGAAGTTAAAGTAACAAAGGAACGGTTAACAGATACCAACAATAGTTTGAAAATAGGCCAAATAAGAGTGTTAGGAGTGCCAAGGAAAGAGAATAGCGGTTGAGAGTTGCTATTTGGAAGATGATTTCCATGAGTTGTCTAGAATTGAAGGAGGACACACGTTTTCTACCTAAAGGTGAACACCTAGTGCTGGCTTGGAAAGATAGACACAAATGGACAAATGACGGATGGATGAATTAATAGAAATAGGTCAAAATAATAATACATACATATATAGGCATTTATGTTTGTAGAGAAATAGATAAAAATGTAAGCATAGAAATGATATACTTAGACTATCATGCTGAAGCTGCAAAATATATAGGATAAGGAGAAAAATCTCAAAAGTGACTAGAGAAAAAGGCATGTTACTTATGTTTTTTAAAGACAGAAGATATCCCCTGCAATAAGAGATATCAGAAGACAATGGAAAAATAATCCAAAATTGTCAAGCAAATTAACTGTAAAATAGAATTCTGTAAATTGATAATAACCTGTTCAGGAATGGAGGGAAATAAAGCATGCAGTCACAGAATTCGTACAAATATGCTCTCAATGAAAAAATCACTAAACACACACTCAAAAAGTGAAGTCAATGTGAAGAAATAACTGGCAAATGTAATGAGTTATCGAGTGGTATAAATAATAATAAGTAATTTCTTTATGTTTCAAAAGAAAGTACTAAAATTCTAGATAATGATTCCACAGAAACTAAGGGATATGTTCACTTGTGAGTAAAGCATGCTAACAATCTTTTTGAACAGTAATAAAGATATTGAGCTATTTTAGACTTTGTTGAAAATTGTATTGATTATTTGTATTAAGCATATAAGAGTAATTAACTTGAAAAGTGGTGTACACAGTTTTCAAACACCATAGTAAATACCAAGAAAATACAGAAAGCTTTATCTGTCTTCAGAAGCCAGAGAGGAAAAAACAAGCCAAGAAAGATCTTAGTATACCAAAACACATGCATACACAACAGGTTTCAGAAATAAATTACATTAAAAAGCGATCATAATAAATTCAAACATACCTAACTCAGTCCAGAAGGGACAGTATCTGAGAGTGTTGAAAAAACAAAAAGCCATTTGATTCTTTAAAATCAACCAAAAACTAACAAATGAGAAGCATACAATTAAAAATCAACAGGTAAAAATAAAATAATGGTGAGAAATGTTTAGTTACATTGCAATCACTTTTTACGCTTCTTACATCTTACACACAAGCACACTCACGTGGAATTAACTGGGATAATAATATTAGATACAAGGATTAAAAAATAAAAGCATCAATAAGGAAAAAGAGGGTTTTATCCTTGTATTTGGAGACCCAGACCACTGTAATAATAGATGAGGAAAATTAATCACTTTCTCTTCTCCTTTAATTGTTTACTCAAGCCTGGTGCTGTGACTCACACTTATAAGTTCAACTCCTCCAGAGGATGAGGCTGGAGGATCGCTTGAGACCAGGAGTTCAAGACCAGCCTAGACAACATAATAAGATCCTGTCTCTAAAATAAATAAATGAGTAAATGGAAAAAAAAAAAAAAGTTTGTGCAAATGATACCTTCTCCAAGAGGCCTACATTCACCTCTCTATTTAAATTGCAACCTATTCTCAGTTAACATACTCCAAATTTTCCTTATGTGCTTTATTACAGCACTATCATTTTCTAATTTTTTAAAATTATGTTTTCTTAATTGTATGAGTGAGATAAGTTTGTGAAAACTTTTCTAACCATTTATGTAAATATTAGAAAAATAAGCATTCTCTATGTGAACATAAATAAATATGCAGCAAACATATGAAAAATTGTGATGGTGAGGAGACACTTTACTTTCAGGAATGTAGCTATTTTCAGGGAAGGTGAAAGGAATGTATGTGCAGATTTTAGTAGATCTGTGATTTTTATGTTGATTCTTATAAATGAACTGAAGAAAATGAAACATTTAACATTTGTTAAATCTTTGTGGTAGGTTCACAAGTATTCATGATTTTATTCTCTAAACTTTTCTGTATATTTGAAATATTTCTAATAGGATGATAATTTCATCTACCATAATTTGGTAAGACTTCAATTCAGCATTGGTTTATAAATTGAATTATATCAAGAATGTTACCACAATTTTTTAAATCTTCAGAGACATTTGCAGAAATTAAAAATAATACCTGCAAAATCTTCAAAAAGTAGTCTGAGAGAAGCCAGAAAACATACTACTGACATTATTAAGCTGACTAGTTTTTAGTGGGTCTACTAATTTAAATGCTACAATGCCCACTATAGCCTACGGTTTGCAGTGGACATTTCCAGAAAAATGATTGCTTTTGTAAAATTAATAAGAAAAGAAAACATGAGAAAGCTAAAATTTGTGAATTACAGATATAACTACTACTTAGAAAATTCAATTTCAGTATTAGTGGTGGCAGTAATCAGAATCACTGGAAATTAAATCAAGATTAGCAACGATTAAAATTATCTTTATAGTTTGTAATAAAAGTTAAAGTAAGTCAACTCTTACTTTAAAAGGACTATAAATAAGTGGGACAAGTCCCAGACTTGGACAGCAATCCTAATATTATATATTAGCCAGGGATCTCTGGAAAAACTGAATCAGTAGCATATATTTGTGTGTTTCTCTCCAGAAAAACAAAACCAGAAACACATATATGTATGTGTGTGTATGTGTGTGCATGTGTGTTTGTGTGTGTGTGTATATATGTATATACACGTATATATACACATATACATACATATATACATATGTGTATATATATATACACACACATACGTATATATACATGTATATATCGATACACACACGCACATATACATATGTGGGGGTAGAGAGAGAAACTAATTTATTATGAGTAATAGACTAATAAGATCATGAAGGCTGTAAAGTCCCTCAATGTGCCTTCTGCAGGCTGGCGATCCAGGAAAGATGGCGGTGTAATTACTTCAGACCCAGTTCAAAAGCCTGAGATGGGGGGAGCTGATTGTGTAACTGTTAGTCCCAGGAAATGAGAAAATGAGACAAGATGTCCCAGCTCAATCAGGCAGGCAGGAAAAAAAGGGCAAATTCTTCCTTCCTACACCTTTTGTTCTATTAAAGCTCTGAGTGGACCGGATGATGCCCATTCACAGGGCAATCTATTTTACTAAGTTCACCAATTCAAATGCTAGTCTCATATGGAAACATCTTCACAGACACACTCAGAAACAATGTTTAATTTGGGAACCCCATGCCCAGTCAAATTGACCCACAAAGCTAACCATCAGGTGTCCACTGCTTGTCAGCTGAGCATCCATGCACACCCCTTAAACCATTCTTAATCTCCAAACAAAGACAGTAACAAGATCATAATTCTGCCTAACATGATGCAACTATCCTGCATACAACCGAAAATGCACTGGCCTTTTCCCAGAAAAGGAAATAGAGTTCATGGAGTGATGTCTACTCTTCTCCTTGGTATCCTATGACATAAGCCCTATGATGTATCCTGTGACATAAGTCCTGTGACATAAGTCCTATGATGTAGTCCTATGATGTAGATACGTCTTATGCCACATGATAAGGGAATAAAAAAGGAAAGGAAATATACATATGCACACACACATACACTTATTCATAACAAAATAAGGAGGAAACACTTATGACCATTACAGTCCTTGTTTCCTTATTTCTATAGCTGATCACTTGATCATAGGTGGTGTTTATAGCTACCTTCTTCTACTACTCATACTGTATTCTCTTTGCTTTCAACATGTACCTCAACTGTTCGTGGCTCTTTTCCTGGTGGGGTGACTCACACCTCCATTCCTGAAGGATTGGGGCCATTACTATTTCTGCTGGATGGGATTGTTGTAGTTTTCCATTGACAGGACATGGTAATACTAAGCCAACGTTGTAACTCAATTCTTTGCCTGTTGATTCAAAGGCATGAAAAGTCCAAGTGGCCTGGCAGTCTTAACTTCCAGTTCAGTTGAAACATTGGGCTTCGTGGTAGAAGCATTTCTCCCTCTAGAACCGAAACCTGTAGACCAGCATAGCATAAAGTCAGGAGAACAGGAAGAAAAAAAAAAATGTTAGTGAGTCTTACAAGTAAGAGAAAGTAATACCATCCACATTTCCACCCCTTGATTCATGGCCCCAAGAATCCTGGCCATGAAAGAAAGGGCACGTTTATTGGACATTGATTCAGGGCATATACAGCCTTCTGAAAAACTTGCTCCAGCCCTGCAAACTATTGTTATGCAGCCGATGTCATAACTAAATCTTTAAAAGGCCATTAGACCAGTATATAGAGCCAGTTCCTTTGGGATGATGGGGAACATGGTAAAACCAGTGAGTTTCATGAGCACGGATGGGTTCATTGCCACCCTTTCTTTGCTGTGAAGTGAGTTCCTTGATTAGAAGCAATGATGTTATGGACTACCCCGATGGAGAAGGCATTCTGTAAGTTCACACATGGTAGTCTGGGCAAAAGCATTGTATGTAATGAAGGCAAATCCATATCAGAATAAGTGCTGATTCCAGTTAGAGCAAAATTCTGTCCTCTCAAGATGGAAGCAGTCAAATTTAATCACCTTGCCACAGGTAGCTGGCTGATCATCCAGGGGAAAGATGCCATATTATGGAGTCAGAGTTGATCTCTGCTGCTGGTGGATTGGGGACTTAGTGGTGGCCACAGTCAAGCTGGCTTGAGTGAGTGGAAGTCCTTATTAGGGAGTCCATACATAACCTCCATCCCTCCCACCTGGCCACCTTGTTCATAGGCCTGTTGAGTGATGACAAGCGTGGCTGGGAGAAGAGGCTAACTAATATCCACAGAAATGGTTAGCCTATCCACTTTATTATTTAAATCTTCCTATGCTAAGGTCACCCTTTGGTAAGCATTCATATTCAAATATTTTCATGGTTTTCACCTGTTCAAGGACTATCCACATACCTCTTCCCAAAAACTTGTTTGTTACTAATTTTCAAATCATGTTCCTTCGAAGTTCCTGACCATCCAGCCAAATTATTGACCGCAACCCATTAGTTGGTATATAATCACAATACTGGCCATTTCTCCATCAAACAAAGTGAACATCCAGGTACACTGCTCCAAGTTCTGCCCCTGGGAATATTTCTCTTCGCTACTGCCTTCAGGAATATTCCAGGGATGGACTGTAGTGCTGTATTTGTCCACTTTGGGGTGGTGCCTGCATATCCTACAGAACTATATGGAAATCAAGTTGGAGTCTTTTCTCCCTGTGCCAACTTATCTTAGGGAACTCCCCATGCAGCCAGAGATGTGGGCTTGGGGATAGAAAACAGTGTATAGCAGGAATGGGAACTTGGGCACTTGGGTCAACAGCTGCTCAAGCCTGATCATGTGATGAAATGTTGCCATAAATACCAACTTTATGGCTTGATGAGTCAGGTAACATCCAGTTCATGGGCAGCTCAGGTTGCATGGTAGCTTGGTGACACATGGTTAAGTACTTAGTCTTTACTCTGTAAAAGGCAGGGTTCTTCAGAGGGACAGAACCAATAGGATATATATATATATATATCCTATTGGTTCCATATATATATGGGAGTTTATATATACATATATATATGGGAGTTTACTAAGTATTAACTTATAAGATCACAAAGTCCCACAATAGGCTGTCTGCAAGCTGAGGAGCAAGGACAGTCAGCCTGAGTCCCAAATCTGAAGAACTTGGAGCCTGATGTCTGAAAGCAGGAAGCATCCAGCATGGGAGAAAGATGTAGGCTGGGAGGCTAGGACAGTCTCTCCTTTTCACATCCTTCTGCCTGCTTTATATTTGCTGACAGCTGATTAGAGTTTACCCACCAGATTAAGGGTGGATCTGCCTTCCCCAGCCCACTGACTCAAATATTAATTTCTTTTGGCAACGCCCTCACAGACACACCCAAGATTAATACTTTGTATCCTTAAATCCAATCAAGTTGACACTCGGTATTAACCATCACACTCCAGCCTAGTAGCAGGACCAGAGTTGTTTTGGAAAAGCAGAATAGGCCAGGCCTGGGGGCTCACACCTGTAATTCCAGCACTTTGGGAGGCTGAGGTGGGTGGATCACGAGGTCAGGAGATTGAGATCATCCTGGCTAAAATGGTGAAACCCCGTCTCTACTAAAAATACAAAAAGCCGGGCGTGGTGGTGTGCACCTGTAGTCCCAGCTACTCGGAAGACTGAGGCAGGAGAATCACTTGAACCCAGGAGGCAGAGGTCGCAGTAAGCTGACATAGCACCACCGCACTCTGGCCTGGACAACAGAGGGAGACTCTGTCTCAAAAAAAAAAAAAAAAAAAAAAAGAAAGAAAGAAAAGAAAAGGAGAATAATTATCTGCACGCAGGCCCTTGCATCAAAATACTAAAGGTCCACACTGTGCTTCACCAATAGAATTCTACCAAAGTCTCCTCACACTATCCCAATATGCTGGTTCATATGGCCCAATTGCCATGGCAGCTTGCACAGCAGCCTGTACTTGCTGCAAAGCCCTCTCTTATTCTGGGCCCCATTTAAAACTAGCAGCTTTTTAGGTCATTCATTAAGTGAGCTGAGGTAACACATCCAAATGAACAACATGTTCCTTCTAAAATCCAAATAGGACCATTAGAGGTACCACTCTCTTAATTGTAGGGAGAGCCAAATGCAACAACTTTTTCTTCACCTTAGAAGGGATATCTTGAAATTCCCCACACCACTGGACCCCTAAAAATTCCATTGAGACAGAAGGACCTTGAATTTTAGTCAGAGTTTACTTTTTACCCTCTGAAATACAAGTGTTCTACTAATAAATCTAGAGTAGTTGCTAATTCTTGCCCCCTACATCCAGTCAGCATGATGTCATCAATGTAATGGACTGCTGCCATATCTTGTAGAAGAGAAAGGTGATCAAGATCCCTGTGAACTAAATTATGAGGCAGAGTGGGAGAATTTATGTATCGCTGATGTAGGACAGTAAGAATGTATATCTGGCCTTCCCAGCTAAATGCAAACAGCTTCTGGTGGGCTTTATGGACAGGGATGGAGAAAAAGGCCTTTGTCAGATTAATAGCTGTATACCAGGTACCAGCAGATGTTTTAATTTGCTCAAGCATTAAAACCACATCTGGTACTGAAGTTTCAATTGGAGTAACCACCTGGTTAAGTTTATAATAATGCACTATCATTCTCCAAATTTCATCTGCCCTCTGCATGAGCCAAATACACAAATTGAATGAGGATATGGTGGGAATTGCCACCCTTATACCTCGCAAGTTCTTGATGCTGGCACTGATTTCTGTAATCCCTCAGGGACATGGTATTGCTTTTGATTTACTATTTTTCCTAGGTATTGACAGTACTATTGTCGTCCACTTGGCCTTTACCACAATAGTAGCCCTCATTCCATAGGTCAGGGAACCAATGTGGGGAGTTGCTGACTATATCTGTTACAATTATGCATTCTGGAACTGGGGAAATAACCACAGGATGGATGTGGGGACCCACTGGACACGCTGTGAGATGAACCTGAGCTAAAATTCCACTTTAAACCATAAGTCCTATTACAACTGGTGGG
Source organism: Macaca nemestrina (assembly GCF_043159975.1). Classification (NCBI taxonomy): domain Eukaryota; kingdom Metazoa; phylum Chordata; class Mammalia; order Primates; family Cercopithecidae; genus Macaca; species Macaca nemestrina. Next base: position 85,558,870 of record NC_092128.1, on the reverse strand, counting down.
CCAAAGTGATGTTTTGAGTGTCCTGGGATTAGTGTCAGTTTAGAGTCAGTGTTCAGTAGTCCCCAAAAGTCTGATTATTTTCTTTTCCCCAGTGTGCTGTAGGGGCCAAGGGAAAACTTCCCCTTTGCTCTGATGATTCACTGAAAAATCTACTGACAAAAGTCAGCTTAATAGGAGGGAAAGTATACAAATTTATCAACATGCAAACGAGGGTTACAAAATATAAGAACTCAAATAAAAGGCCAGATGGTGGACACTTTCATACTCATCTTGTGGTTACAGCAATAATGTGGAACTTGAAGCATGGCAACACCGGTTACGCGAGCAAAATAGGTTGTGGGAGAGGGGGAAGATGCCTGACTAACAAAGGTAGCCTTATTGATAGCAATAGGGAACAGACAAATTCCTAGGCAGACAGGGACAGGTCTCTGGTGAAAACCCAATATTCAAGCCAAGGACAATTTAAATCCTGAAAACACAACTGGCAGTTCCGAATAGAGTCCAAGATCGGAGGGAGAACTTCCATCCCCTTCGTACCCACTCTCTCTTGATTGCTTACTGCTGAATTATGGCTTTTAACTAATTGAATGGTGCTTTTTCCAAGACCACCCATGGACCAATCAACGCATATTCCCCCATTCTAAGCCCATAAAACTGTGGACTCAGCCTCACAGACAACAGCCTGATTTCGGGTCCCCTCTCCCTGCTGAGAGCTTTCTTTCTGTTGCTCAATCAAATTTCACTCAGCTTTACTCACTCTCTGGTGTCCGTGTACCTTATTCCACTTGGTCTTGGGACAAGAACCCAGAACTTGCCAAGCTGCGGGCAGCGGGAGTAGAAGAGCTGTAACCCTCCCTCCTGCTCTGTGAAAAACAGGAGAAGGAGCCACTGGGTGCCACTCCCTCCAACTCACCAAACAATGGGAGAGAAGAAGGAAAGTCACTGGATGCCACTCCCTCCTGCTCACTGAACTACAGGAGAGAACAAGCTCCAACATTGTTATGTAGATGAAACCTCACAGATGGCGGTCCTTAGAAAAAAAAAATAGATGGTAAATATTCCTTTCAGAATTTTAAAGGTTTCCGACTCTCAGTTATAACTTTCTGAGATCCAGACAAGGGAGAGCCTCTGAAAAGTCCTGATTTTATCCATGCAGATTTTCCTTTACAGATGTAAATATATTCCACAAAGGACAGCTTTTCTTTTTTTTTTTTTTTTTTTTTTTTTTGAGACGGAGTCTGGCTCTGTCGCCCAGGCTGGAGTGCAGTGGCTGGATATCAGCTCACTGCAAGCTCCGCCTCCCGGGTTTGTGCCATTCTCCTGCCTCAGCCTCCCGAGTAGCTGGGACTACAGGCGCCCGCCACCTCGCCCGGCTATTTTTTTGTAGTTTTTAGTAGAGACGGGGTTTCACCCTGTTAGCCAGGATGGTCTCGATCTCCTGACCTCGTGTTCCGCCCGTCTTGGCCTCCCAAAGTGCTGGGATTACAGGCTTGAGCCACTGCGCCGAGCCAGGACAGCTTTTCAGTTACTCTTATATTTGTAGCCCTTCTGGATAAGCATCTTGAAATATGTCAAAGAAGTATATTTGTGAGTGAATTATTTTGGTTTCCTTGAGCATAATTATCCTGATAAAATGCCATAGGTCCTTTGGGGAAAGGTTAGAAAAAATATTAACATTATAATATTTTGGAAGTGCACAGGGTTCCTTCCTCAAGAGGACCTGGAATAGCCTTCATTCAAGGAATTCTAGGTTTGTAAACTGATTCAAATATGGAAAATGATTGAAGGGCCATGACTCAGGTTAGACTTTTGTTCACTTAACCTAGAACTTTTCTGCTTGCACAAGAAGACTTCAAAAAGATCATGAAAAACATGAAAGTAAAATATAAAAATTAAAAACATTGACTTTATTTTCCAACATAAACTCCACCAGTCAAGATGTGTTTGTAAGCAATGATTCCAATCATTTAGTCCATCCTTAAAAGACTGAGGGTTTTCAGAATTTAGCCATGTCAGTTTAGTCTCTACATTAGTAACTAAATAAAAGTGAGTAATTTTGCCTTTAAAGATTTTTTTAAGGTTTGAAAACAAAAAGATGTCAAAGGACTCAAATCAGGACTATAAGGTGGATAATTAATGATTTCCCATCAAAACTCTTGCAAAATTGCCCTTATTTAATAAGAGGAATGATCAGGAGCATTGTCATGGTGAAAAAAGACTCTCTGGTTAAGCTTTTCTGGGAGATTTTTTGCAAAAGCTTTGGCTAACTTTCTCAAAACTTTCTCAAAATAAGCAAATACATTTTTTTTTTTTAACTTTCTAGAAAGTTTACAAGCAAAATACCTTCAGCATTCCAAAGACTGTTACAATGATCTTTGCTTTTTAGCAGTTCACTTTTGCTTTGACTGGACAACTTCCACCTCTTGGTAGCCATTGCTTTGATTGTGCTTTTGTCTTCAGGATTGTACGGGTAAAGCCATGTTTCATCTCCAGTTACAAGTTTTCAAAGAGATGCTTTAGTATCTCTATCCCACTTGTTTAAAATTTCCATTGAAAGCTTGGTCTGGTCTGCAGCTGATCTGGGCACAACAGTTTTGGCACCAATCAAGTGGAAAGTGTGTCCAACTTTAATTTTTTTTAGGCAGAATTGTGTAAGCTGAAACAATTGAGGTGTCTATGGTGTTGGCTACTGCCTCTGCTGTTAATTATTGATCTTTTTAAACTAGAGAATGCAAAAGATAAATTTTCTATGAAAAATTGACTTGTGGTCCTCTGCTGTGGGCCTTGTTGTCAAAATTGTCTTGCTCCTTCTTAAAGCAAGTTATCTATTTGTAAACTGCTATTTTATTCTGGGCATTGTACCCATCAACTTTTTGTAAAGCATCAGTGATTTCACCATTCTTCCACCCAAGCTTTACCATAAATTTGGAGTTTGTTCTGACTTCCATTTTGGCAGAATTAATTTTGAGAGCAAAATTAATTCCTATTAGAGATAAGGGCTATTTTCAAACTGATGTCTTAACCTCCTTAGTGCCTCAAATTAGATCCTGTTAAGACATGCCATAATGTTAGTACAAGTTTATTTTGGTGCAAACATTTTTGAAATTCATGCCTAGTTTTTTCATAATATGCTATTAAATAAACTTTTAAAAGACTCCTTGTACAGATTAAGTAATGATTTAATAGATTTTCTATTTCATGTCTAGAAATGCCATGATCAGTAAGCCTAGTCCATAGGTCAGCATAAGTCAGACTATTATGATTGTTGCTTTAACTCTGCTGTCCATTACAGTAGCCAGGTAACCAGCTCTACCTTGTAGGTGGTGGCTGAGTGGATCCCACCCCAGGATCCAATTACTCCAATTGCCTTTAGGCTTCTCAATTCAGTGACTACAGTTCCCACTCGGAGGTCTGGCCTACAGACAATGATCTCAGAGATCTTTAAGGATGACAGGGCTCCACTCACAAATTTATTACTTGCAGTATTGGTGAAAGGTATGCCTTCTGGACTCTCCCACTATGAATAAGTAGGCCTTAAATGACAGATCTACCCTAACATTACAATATATCTCTAAGCCTTTGTATTTCTTCTACATTTCAATAAGGCATGTCAAGTATTTTCAACTTTCTCATGCTGGGCTACCATTTGGTCCATATCTCAGCAGTTAACCAACCAACCTGTTAGAACCAAACTCCACAAGCTGCAACATTTAATACAGAACTTTTACTTAATGAGTTCATGCCAAATTCGGCCTGATCCAACATTAACTTCCTTCCACCATTATCCCACATCCATAGTTATCAATTCCTGTACATGTTCTCCAGATTTCTTTCTGTGTAAATTAAAAACTCAAGTAGTTTGTTTGAGTTTAACATACTTCCTCATGGGTCACACATTGTACCTCACCTTTAGGAGACTGATGAGATTGGAGTCTAATTATAGGTCTAGAAGCAAAGAGCGGGGGTGAGGGTTGGTTCTGCAGAGAATCAGCATTGTATGGCAACTGCATTGTATGGCAATTGCCTTGGGGGAAGGTCGGTGTAAGGTCAGTCTTTTATAACTATAGAGGCCGAGAGACCAGTACCACTGTGGGTGGGAATACTGCTGTCACTGTGGGTAGAAGAGGCCAATTCTGCTGGGAGTTGGGGAGATCTCTTTTACTGGTAATGAAGACTCACCAGAATTTAGGGGCTCAATGTCCACAGCTTCATCAGGATCTCTCCCACATGTTCCCTTTCCAACTTAGAGGATCCCAATCTTTTTTGATTAAATGCCTTCATTTAATTAAATGCCTTCAATGTAGACCTCCTGCCAGACTGAAGCTCAACTTGCTTTGTAATTCAGCCAGTTTCAAGATAATGTAGATTATGTAGATTTTAATTGTTGACAATTTCAGTCCTGCAACTCTAGGAGATAAGGCTATTCTTCAGGGCATACATGGAAGCTCTTAAGTCATTTATGCAGCACTTGAGCTGGGAATTCAAATCCTTAACTTATCCTTTTCTCTTACCACTTGATCAGCAATGTCAGGAACTACCAACCCTTGTCATTTTATTAGTTAGTTTTCTGAAAAATCTTCAAAAGTATTTTATACAGAGGTATTTAGCTCTTTGCTTCTTGTAAGTAGTTGATTAGGAGTATCCAATGCAGATATTTTCTATATCTCTATTAAAAATTTAGGCCATAGTCTCTCAGTGCTCCCTTTACTCCTAAGAATAGAGTTATTAGTGTCTTGAAATATTATCAAACACAGAATTGATTCAAGACACTCCAGAACCAATTTTGAAAACTCATCTTTAAAATTAGGTTTCTCTAGAACTACTTGTGTTTCCAAAATCTGTGTTAATCAGGGCTCTTCAGAGGAACAGAACAGATTTATTATGAAGAATTGATTTGCAAGATTTTTTTTTTTTTTTTTTTTTTTTTTTTTTTTTTTTTTTTTTGAGATGGAGTCTCACGCTGTTGCCCAGGCTGGAGTGCAGTGGCGCGATCTCGGCTCACTGCAAGCTCCGCCTCCCGGGTTCCCGCCATTCTCCTGCCTCAGCCTCCTGAGTAGCTGGGACTACAGGCGCCCGCCACCGCGCCCGGCTAATTTTTTGTATTTTTAGTAGAGACGGGGTTTCACTGTGGTCTCGATCTCCTGACCTTGTGATCCGCCCGCCTCGGCCTCCCAAAGTGCTGGGATTACAGGCTTGAGCCACCGTGCCCGGCCGATTTGCAAGATTATAGAGGCTGAGAAGTCTCACAATGTGCTTTCTGCAAGCTGTTGACCCAGGAAAGCTGATGGAGTAATTTAGTCCAAGTCTGAATGTCTAAGAACTAGTGAAGTAGTTGGTGAATTCCTATCTGAAGGCTGGAGAAAATAAGATGAGCTCAGTCAGGCAGGTAGGAAGCAAAAAGAAGCAAGTTCTCTCTTCCTGCACCTTCTGTCTTACTCAGGCCCTCAGTGGACTGGGTAATGTTCACTCACACTGGGGTGGCAATCTACTTTATTGAGTCCACAGATTTAGATGCTAATTTATGCCAAAACTCCCCCACAGAGACACCCCAAAATAATGCTTAATCTGGGTATTCTATGGCCAGCCAAGTTGACATACAAAACTAACCATCACAGATGTAATAGGATAATTCCTCATAGAGATAGTTAATTTCGTCACAATTTTTCTGTCAGCTTATGCATATACTCTTCACAAACACAGAGAGTCTGTACATCCTTCTCCTCCTGGTAAGCAGTATTAATTATCATCATAAAAACTGTTGTGTATTAATTACAGAAAATATTTGAGTTATACTTTAGAAAGTATGTAGTCATCCCTGATTTCTAGCGGCTGAAGATCCTGAGGCTCAGGAACCTAGGCATAGAATACAAAGCAGACAGAAGGCAAAGCATCTTCAATCCTTTCAGGAAATAGAAAGGAGCAATATGGTATTTAGAATGTCCTAACTGAGATGTGTAGGGGAAAAGACAGGAATGTTTTCTTGGGGTAGCTGTGGTAGGAATGCATGTCCCAATCAGGCAGCATTGGGGGAGAGCAATTCAACCACTGTCTTTTCTGAATCTAAACAATTTTACATGACATTTCTATCGTATAGAGTGCATTTCTAATATTCTTCTACGAGAATAATGTCAGTATTTTTCTTAAGTGTCATTATAATATTTATGTAGAATTGTTATTAAACCCTTTAAGCATTCTAAGAAGTCTGTGGCTCCCATGTTTACCTTCTTTCCTCTAAAATGTGTATTACATACACATATGTTTGGTAGGGGAAGTCTTTTTGCAAAAATCTTATTTGGTGTTTTTGCCTCACATGACTTTTTGTGTCTGTGTATATCTTCACATACCCGTGTTTTTCTTCTCTATTTAATTCAAATATTAGTCCTTGTAACAAAAGAGCATTTTTCTTTATAGAGTTAATTTATATGTTCATTAATTGATAAATTCAAGGAATTTAAAGTAGCAGTAATTTCCTATAGAATTTGTTTTTATGCGACTAGTATTATGAGATACGTTTCTTCAAGTGGATTGAAATGGAGGTATTTGAATAGAACAAAATGTCAGGGAATAATAATCATACTGTAGATATGGTGTCTTTTCCTAAAAGATTACGTAAAAAGATGAAGTGTAACTATATTAAGCAAGCAAAACATATTTTAACTTACATTTGCAAAGTAATCTTCAAACTTTGCTCAACAGATATTTTTTTGTTTGGTTTAGTGTTCCTCTTCACTTGACTCTCTGCCAGCCTATTTTTACTGTAGGTATGAAGATATTTCAGGGAACCAGGGTTGTCATTTACAGAAAGATTAGAAAAAAAAGGATTCATTTTGCCCAAAACGGATGAGTTCTTTTTCTTAGTTGTGCCTATCACTGTCCACCTACTTGAGTTGAGACTTTCCTAGTCCCGGGCCTTCCCTGAGTGGCTTCTAAGAGATATTATCTATTCCCATTCTACTTCTATTACCTGAATTTAGGAATAAAGGATAAGAGTGCTGGTGATGATAATGGATATTTTAAAACACCAAGAAAGCACTTAATGTATACCAAATACCTTATATTAATTATTATATTTAACTTTCATTACATTCTTTTGGATTCAATAGCATAATTACTGCAAATATTACAGTTGAAGTTTACAGAGATGCTAAGTAACCTGTAGATGTCATGTAGCTAGAAAACACAAAAGGTAGATTTCAAATTCAGGGTTGTTTGATCTAGTGACCAGTCTTGTTCCAACTGAGATCTCAATGATGCCTCCTTACCATTCATTTGAATGAAACAAAAAATTAGTTATGGCAAGTATCATTTCCATAGCAACAAGAGGGTTTCTCCATTCATCCCTGTCCTCATCTCTGGTTCTCTACTGGTAACTCTTTTTATTAGTTTCTTATTTACCATCCCAATATTTTGTCTTGAAAATATAAGCAAAATCTAAATATATATTATTATATTTCCCCCTTCTTAAACACAGCTTTTGTAAGCTAGATATTCTCTTTCACTTTGCTTTTTTAGTTAAACCCTGGAACTATTCTTATAGCAGTCTACAAAATCCATTCTCATTTTTTTTCTTTATAGCTACATTGTATTCATTATTACTTAATGGAATTTTCTCTCTAATAGTCCTTGGCTTCATATCCACAAAGCTATGTATTTTTTTTATTAATTGGGCAATATCCTTCTTTGACTTATGGCAGTTATCAAATTAATTTTGCAGAGGAGGTAAATGAAAATCAAAGAGGTTATCTTCTTTGTAAAATGGGGGAAATAACATATATCTTAGATATATCTTAGAATATCATATTAAATGAATTCATTTGTTCATTCTAAAATCATTTAAAATAGATATCTCAAAGACTCAGCAAGGTTATTGAAAGAAGGTATAATTATTGAGAAGCAAAGAATTTAATTGATAAATTAGAAGATAGAAATACATAAAGGTGGGCATGGAATACCAACCATACCTACCTTAATCACACCTTGGTCTTTATCACAACTTGGTCTTAAAGAAACCTGTATTTGAAGTCTTCTCTGCTATTTACTGTATCCACAAACATAGATAAGTTGTCTAGCCTCTTTCATTTTTCATTTATCGCCTCTATAAAATGGGGAAAATAACATGTATCTTAGAGGATCATTATAAAGATGAATGAGATGATTAATATAATTCTAAACAGTATGTGATATATAGTAGGTACAATAATTACAATTTTACATCTTCCTTGTATAATTTTATCAATGAATTGTTTAAAGCAAAAATGTATTTCTTGGAATATATCAATGTGGTTTCCTTTTCAGCTATTATGTAGTCTCTGTCCTTCTGTTGGATCTTTTTCTCTGCAAGGCTCCCAATGATTTTATAAGAGACAACATAAGTGATCAAGGCCACTCACTGTTTTTAATCAGAGTTCCAGAACTGCACATAGCTGAAAAGGCCTATGTGGCAAGGCTGAATGCTAATTGGATTTGGGGATTAGGGTGGCATGAATAGACAGCAGGGTTTCCTCATTGTTATATTTGGTGACTATTAGAGCATTTTGCTCTGGGAAGGCAAAACAAATGATAGGTCTGAAACAAGGTGAGTGACTGTAAAACTATCAATCAGAATTCTGTCAAGGCTCCCAGACTTTTGTAAGCAAATCTATTTCTAGAATAGTAATAACAATCCCACCCCCCTAGCTGGCTATTTTAAGGAACACACTACTGAAAACTTTGTCAGAATATTCTTTAGACAATTCCAACTGGCTAGATGCCCTTTGATCTGTATTCCATCTTACTATCTGTTTTTGCCACAAAAATAGATCACTTTGAAACATTTGACAAAAGAATAGCCAATAAGAAGAATGACGTGCCCATATTTAATTTCCAATAGAAAGTATTAGATGCTTTATATTAAAGCTGAAAGTAACCTCTGTGGACTATTCAGAAAACTAAAGACCTAATTTATAAGATATGCCAAATAGATTTGTTTTAAAATTTATTTAAACTATACGTATACATATCAGCAAAATAAAACTGATTATTCTGCCTTTGTCATGCTTCTGTTATTTCTCTTCAAGGACTGGTTTGTGCCTTCGTAGGCCTCTCTGTGTTAATATCTCACCCCATTGCTCCTGTAGCCTTCCCTGTAAAAGCCATCTTTTAAAAAACATGGTTGGATTTGTTGACTTACATGGAACACCCACTCTACTTCAGATGTAAAGTTTTATAAACCATATACTGGCATAGAATAGCATACTAGTACAAAGATTATAAGTGAATGATATACAGAAAACTTACAAATAATCCTGTTCAATTGCAGTCTTACTGCTTCTATTTCCTTCCCCACAATTATGAATAATGCTGCTTTGAACATTTGAATACAAGTCTTTGTATCCATAAATATTTTCATTTCCCTTGGCAAGTGCATAAAGGTATGTAGAGTAAATATTTAAGACAATTATATTATTAACAAAGGCTGGTAAAGAGATGTAAGGGAAGGTATAGAACTGAATAGATAGCTAATAAATAAATCCACACATTTACAGCCAACTGATTTTTGACAAAAGCACAAGAACACACAATAAGAAAATGAGTCTTTTCAATACATGGTGCTGAGAAAATTAGATATCCATATGCAAAAGAATGAAATTAGATATTTTTCTTACATCACATACAAAACTCAATTCCAAGTGGTTTAAAGACTTAAATGTATTACTTGAAACTGTAAAACTACTAGAGGGAAACATAGGGGAAAAGCTCCATTACATTAATCTAGGCAATGACTTTGTGGATATGACCCTGAAAACACAAGCAACAAAAGCAAAAATAGGAAAAGGAAATTACATGAAATCAAAAGGACTCTCGCCAGTGAAGATAGGAATCAACAACATGATGAGACAATCTATAGAATGGGAGAAAATATTTATAAACTATGCATCCAATAATGGGTTAATAGCTACAATATACAGAATGACAACCAAATAGGAAGAAAACAACCTGACTGAAAAATGGGCAAAGGACCTGAATAGACACTTCTTAAAAAGAGACATGCCAATGGCCAAGAGGTATATGAAAAGAAAATGCTCAACATCGCTAGTTACTAGGCAAATGTGTGTTAAAACCACAATGAGATATATTTTCACACCTGTTTTAGACAAAAGGTAACAAGTTTTGGTGAGAATGTGGAGAAAAGGGAGTATTTGTAAACTGTTGGTGGTGATATAAATTATAATAGTATAGCCATTACAGAAAACTATATGGAGGTTTTTCAAAAAATTAAAAATAGAAATACCGTATGATCCAGCAAACCCACTATTTGGTATATATAGAAAGGAAATGAAATCAATATGTCTAAAAGCTATCTGTATTTCCATGTTTATTGCAGCTTTATTCACAATAACCAAGATACAGAATCAACCTAAGTATCCAACAAACGATGAATGTCAAAGAAAATATAGTATACATACAGAATGGGATACTGTTCAGCCATAAAAAGAAGGAAATTTTGTCGTTTGCAACAACATAGATAAACCTGGAGAACATTAGGTTAAGTGATATAAGCCAGGCACAGAAAATCAAGTACCACATTATCTGACTCATAGGTGGACTCTAAGAACATGAATGTCATAGAAGTAGAGAGTAGAATGATGGTTACCAGGGCTGGGGTTGTTGGAGTTAATGGTGGCAGAGATATTGGTCAAATGATACAAAATGTCAGTTGTATAGAAGCAGTAAATTCAAGAAGTCTTTTATACAACATGGTGAGTATAGTTAATAATGTATTTTATTCTTAAGAAATGCAAAGAGAGTGAATGTGAAGTGGTCTCACTACGGAAATGGTAATAATATGAGGTAATGCATATGTTGATTAGCTAGATTTAGTCATTCCACAGTGTATATGTACTTCAAAAAATCATATTGTACATGGCAAATACACACAATTTTATCTATCAATTAAAAAAAATTAAATGTAAAGAAAAAACTGAGAATTACAGTTGAAGAATTCAATAATCCTATCTCAACAATTGGTAGAACCATTATATAACAAAGAAACAAGGATATAAAAGAACTATCAGTCAACAGGATCCAATCACTATTCATTGAATTGTCTGTGCAATGATTGCAGAATACACATTTGTTTCAAGTGGCCCTAGACCATATCAATAGACATATCCTGGGCCATACCACAAACTTAACAAAAGAATTGAAATAAACATTGTGTTTTCCTAACCACAATGGAATCAAACTAGAATCAATAATAGCAATATAATGAGAAATCTTAAACAGATTGAAAACTAAACAAACACTTCCAAATACACAGCTAGTCAAAGAGGAACTCTCAAGGGAAATGACACATATTGAGCTGAATTAAAATGCAAATATATCATTATTTGTGGAAGACAGTTAATGAAGTATTGAGGGGAAAATTTATAGCACTAAATGGATATATTTAAAAAAAAAGTAAAAGAAAAATTCCAAATCACTCTCACTGCAAAAACCTAGAAAAACAAGAGCTAAGTAACCTAAAAGTAAGGAGCAGGGATGAAATAATAAAGGTAAGAACAGAAATCAATGAAATTAAAAACAGAAAAGCTGGAGGGAACTTAAATTTTTTAAAAAGATGATTCTTTGAATACATCAATAAAATTCACAAACCTCTGGGAAGAGTGACAAAGTAAAGAGAAGGAAACAGAAATTGTGCCAGAAATGATACAGGGTATACTACTAAGGATTCATTACACAGAAAAAGGATAAGGGAATATTATGAACAACTCTTCACACAGAAATTTGATGACATATAAATAGAACAATTCTTGGAAAAAAAAAAAAAAAAAGACTACCATAACTTACCCAATATGACATGGAGAATAGTGCTACAAGTATTAAGCAAACTAAATTGATAATTTAATTTCTTCCAAAAAAGAAATCTCTATGCACACACGGTTTCTCTGAGGAATTTTATCAAACATTTAAAGAAGAATTAATACCAATTCTACACAGTCTCTACCAATAAATAGAAGGGAAAGGAATACCTAGCAATTCATCTTATAAAGCTGGTATTACCCTGATACCAGAACCAAAGAGTAAAAATGTAGAAAACTGCAGACCAACATCCCTCATGAATACAATGAAAAAAATCTTAATGAAATGCATAGTGTAGAATTCAGGAATACGTAAAATGATACATCATGTCCAATTATGGTTTAGTGCAGGGATATGAGGTTAGCTCAATATTAGAAAATGAATGTTATATTTCATTTTAACAGGATGAAAATAAAAATTTCATATTTATATTAACAAATACAGAAAATGTGTCTGACAAAATCCATCACCCATTTGTAAAATAACAAGAAACAAAACAAAACTTCTCTGATAAAACAGAAAAAGAAGGGAATTTCCTCAACTTGACAAAGAGCATCTACACAATACCCACAGCTAACATCTACATAATGGTAAAAGAAGGCTTTTCTCCAAAGATTGGAAACAAGAGAAAGATGTCCATTATCCCTTTTTTAATTCAACACAGTGCTTAAATTTCTAGCTAGTGCAATAAGACAAGTAAAGAAAATAAAAAGAAAAATTGTATCAGAAATAAAGAAATAAAACTAACACTGTTTACAGATGACATGATTATTTTGAAAATCTCCAGGAATCTCCAAACATAGCTCCTTAGAATTACTGAGTTTAGACAGTTTGCAGGATAGAAGATAAACACCTCAAAGCCAATTGTATTTCTATATATTGACAATGAAATTCAAAATGCAGTATCAATTATAATTCCACAAAATACTTAGGTGTGAGTCTAACAAAATATGTGCAAGACTTATGTGGTGAAAACTAAAAATTCTGCCAGGCACAGTGACTCACGCCTGTAATCCCAGCATTTCAGGCGGCAGAGGTAAGAGGATCACTTGAGCATAGGGCTTCAAGACCAGCTTGGGCAACATAGTGAGACCCTGTTCTTTACAAAAAGAAAAAAATGTTTAAAAAATCTGATGAAGGAAATTTAATAAAATCAAAATAAATGGATAGATATACAATTCATGATTGGGATTCTGAACATAGCAAAGATGGCAATTCTCTCTAAAATAATATACAGATTTTAATGTAACTGTAATCAAAATGCCAGGAATTTTTTTGGTAGATATAGACACGGTTATTTAAAGTATATGCAAAAAAGGCAAAGGAACTAGAATGGCGAAAATGATTTAGAAAAATAAGAATAAAGTGGAAGGAATTTGCCTACCCAATTTTAAGACCTTAATATGTACAAGCTACATTAATCAAGTCTGTGATATTTGCACGATTAAAGCATAGATCAACAATGACAGAGAGAACCCTAAAATAAACCCACAAAAATATGCCTAACTAATTTCCGACGAAAAGACAAGAGCTCAGTATTAGAAAGATACCCTTTTAAACAAATGTGCTTGAGTAATTGGACATTCATTAAATAAATAAACCAGTCAACAACAATAAAAAAATGAGCCTAAATTATGCACCTCAGAAAAATTAAACAAAATAGATTGTGGCCTTATATTTAAAATATAAAACTGAACAGTTTTTAGGTGAAAAATGTAACATAAAAGAAAGTCTTTGGGAACTAGTGCTAGGCAAAGATTTCTTAGACTTCATAATGAAAGTGCAATCTATAAAAGGAAAAATAAATTGGACTTCATCAAAATAAAAAAAACTCATGGTCTTCAATAGATTCTGTTAAGAGAAATGAAGAAAAAGGTAGACAATGGGAGAAAATACTTGCAAAACACGTATAAATCACAGGACTAGCATGCAAAATATATAATGAACTTGCAAAATTCAGAAGTAAAAACAAAACAAACAATCTAATTAGAAAATGAGCCAAAGGCATGAACAGATATTTTCCTGAAGAGAATATTCAGATGGTAAATAAGCACATGGAAAGCTATTAAACATCATTACCCATTAGGGAAATTCAAATCAAAACCAAAAAGAGATATCATTATTCAGCTATTAGAATAGCTAAACAAAAAGTGGTAACAACATCAGCTACTGGAAAGGGTGTGGAGACAATGTATTGGTCATCCTTTGCTGGTGGAAATTGAAAATGGTTTTCCAGCACTCCAGAAAAGATTTTGGCTATTTCTTAACAAACTAAACATGGCACTACTATATGACTCAGCAAATGCATTCCTAGGCAAATGCACTCTGGGAGGAATGAAAATATGTTCATATGAAAGCCTGTATGAGACCCTAACTCGGCAAAAATTTTTAAAAATTTGCCAGATGTGATAACATGCATCTGCAAGTCCCAGCTACTGGAGAGGCTAAGGCAGGAGGATCACTTGAGCCAGGAGGTCAAAGCTTCAGTGAGCGAAGATTGTGTCTTTTTTTATGAGACAGGATGAGACTGTCTCATAAAAAGAGAAAAAGGCCTATACACAAATCTTTAAAAGCACTTCATTCGTAATAACCCAAAACTGAAAACAACCCAGATAGTCTTCAATTGGTGAATGCTTAAACACACTGTGGTAGCTCTACACCACAGAATAGTATTCAGTGATAAAAAATCGATGGATCAATAATAAATACAACAACCTGGATGCACATAGCATTTTTGAAATGACACAATTATAGAAATGAAGAACAGATGAAAGTTTGCCAGGGGGTGAGGAGGAAGTGAGAGACAGAGGGAATTGTGTACGATTAGTAAAAGGCAGAATGAAGGACATTTGTGGTGACAGTGTTGATCTGTATATTGACCATATCATGTCAATATTCTGCTTATAATTTTGTACTATAATTTTGCAAGACATTACCATTTAGAGAAAATGAGGAAAGGAGACACGAGATCTCTATGACTTATATCTACAAGTGAATCTGCAGTTTTCTCAAATTTCAACATTTAATTAAAAAAAAAAAAATTCCTCCAGTGGTAAGCTGCAGCTTTTTTGTGCTTAAGGTTGGGTCTGGAGTACTGAGTTTTTCTGTGTTCCTACTCCACTGTTCTCCTTCGGCAAGCCTGCAGTGCTGTGACACAGAGCAGGCTTTATCTGTGCTGCCTCCTATCTTTGGGGAGAAGACTGCTATTGGATTTTCCTGGGCATACGGTATTTTAAAAAGCAAGTTTTGTTATTTAGGCATCACAAGGCCAACAGATTAGGAGCTGAGTGCCTTTGAGAAGGTAGTTTGCTGTACTCACAAATCCCAAGAGAAAGGTACCCACTGTACCATCGGGCAGGCGGTACCCAGAGAAACATCATAGGAGACAAGGAGGAGAGAGGGTGATGAGAAAAGGTGGGCAAGAAACTTGATTGTGTTGGCTGGGCACGGTGGCTCATGCCTGTAATCCCAGCATGTTGGGAGGCAGCGGTTGCAATCCTAGTCTCTGATTAAACAAACTTTAAACCAACAAAGATCAAAAGACACAAAGAAGGCCACTACATAACGGTAAAGGGATCAATTCAACAAGAAGAGCTAACTATCCTAAATATATACGCACCCAATACAGGAGTACCCAGATTCATAAAGCAAGTCCTTAGAGACTTACACAGAGACTTAGACTCCCACACAATAATAATGGGAGACTTTAACACCCCACTGTCAACATTAGACAGATCAACGAGACAGAAAGTTAACAAGGATATCCAGGAATTGAACTCAGCTCTGCACCAAGCAGGCCTAATAGCCACCTATAGAACTCTTCACCCCAAATGAACAGAATATACATTCTTCTCAGCACCACATCACACTTATTCCAAAATGGACCACATACTTGGAAGTTAAGCACTCCTCAGCAAGTGTACAAGAACAGAAATTATAACAAACTGTCTCTCAGACCACAGTGCAATCAAACTAGAACTCAGGATTAAGAAACTCAATCAAAACCACTCAACTACATGGAAACTGAACAACCTGCTCCTGAATGACTACTGGGTACATAACGAAATGAAAGCAGAGATAAAGATGTTATTTGAGATCAATGAGAACAAAGACACAACATACCAGAATCTCTGGGACACATTTAAAGCAGTGTGTAGAGGGAAGTTTATAGCACTAAATGCCCACAAGAGAAAGCAGGAAAGATCTAAAATTGACACCCTAATGTCACAATTAAAAGAACTAGAGGAGCAAGAGCAAACACATTCAAAAGCTAGCAGAAGGCAAGAAATAACTAAGATCAGAGCAAAACTGAAGGAGATAGAGACACAAAAAACCCTTCAAAAGATCAAAGAATCCTGGAGCTGGTTCTTTTGAAAAGATCAACAAAATTGATAGACCGCTAACAAGACTAATAAAGAAAAGAGAGAATAATCAAATAGCCTCAATAAAAAATGATAAAGGGGATATCACCACCGACCCCACAGAAATACAAACGATCATCAGAGAACACTATAAACACCTCTTTGCAAATAAACTAGAAAACCTAGAAGAAATGAATAAATTCCTGGATACATACACTCTCCCAAGACTAAACCAGGAAGAAGTTGAATCCCTTAATAGACCAATAACAGGCTCTGAAATTAAGGCAATAATTAATAACCTACCAACCAAAAATGTCCAGGACCAGACGGATTCACAGTCGAATTCTACCAGAGGTGCAAGGAGGAGCTGGTACCATTCCTTCTGAAACTATTCCAATCAATAGACAAAGAGGGAATCCTTCCAAACTCATTTTGTGAGGCCCACATCATCCTGATACAAAAACCTGGAAGAGACACAACAAAAAAGAGAATTTTAGACCAATATGCCTGATGAACAGCGACGCAGAAATCCACAATAAAATATTGGCAAACTGAATCCAGCAGCACATCAAAAAGCTTATCCACCATGATCAAGTGGGCTTCATCCCTGTGATGCAAGGCTGGTTCAGCATATGCAAATCAATAAATGTAATCCAGCATATAAACAGAACCAATAGCAAAAACCACATGATTATCTCAATAGATGCAGAAAAGGCCTTTGACAAAATTCAACAGCCTTTCATGCTAAAAACTCTCAATAAATTTGGTATTGATGGAACGTATCTCAAAATAATAAGAGCTATTTATGACAAACCCATAACCAATATCATACTGAATGGGCAAAAACTGGAAGCATTGCCTTTGAAAACTGGCACAAGATAGGGATGCCCTCTCTCACCACTCCTATTCAACATAGTGTTGGAAGTTCTGGCTAGGGCAATCAGGCAGGAGAAAGAAATAAATGATATTCAATTAGGAAAAGGGGACGTTAAATTGTCCCTGTTTGCAGATGACATGATTGTACATTTAGAAAACCCCATCATCTCAGCCCAAAATCTCCTTAAGCTGATAAGCAACTTCAGCAAAGTCTCAGGATACAAAATCAATGTGCAAAAATCACAAGCATTCTTATACACCAATAACAGACAGAGAGCCAAATCATGAGTGAACTCCCATTCAAAATTGCTTCAAATAGAATAAAATACTTAGGAATCCAACTTACAAGGGATGTGAAGGACCTCTTCAAGGAGAACTACAAACCACTGCTCAATGAAATAAAAGAAGACACAAACAAATGGAAGAACATTCCATGCTCATGCATAGGAAGAATCAATACCGTGAAAATGGCCATACTGCCCAAAGTAATTTATAGATTCAATTCCATCCCCATTAATCTACGAATTACTTTCTTCATGGAATTGGGAAAAAACTAAAGTTCATATGGAATCAAAAAAGAGCCTGCATTGCCAAGACAATCCTAAGCCAAAAGAAGAAAGCTGGAGGCATCACGCTACCTAACTTCAAACTATACTACAAGGCTACAGTAACCAAAACAGCATGGTATTGGTACCAAAATAGAGATATAGACCAATGGAACAGAACAGAGTCCTCAGAAATAATACCACACATCTACAACCATCTGATCTTTGACAAACATGACAAAAACAAGAAATGGGGAAAGGTTTCCATATTTAATACATGGTGCTGGGAAAACTGGCTAGCCATATGTAGAAAGTTGAAACTGGATCCCTTCCTTACACCTGGTATGAAAATTAATTCAAGATGGATTAAAGACTTAAATGTTAGACCTAAAACCATAAAAACCCTAGAAGAAAACCTAGGGAATACCATTCAGGACATAGGCATGGGCAAGGACTTCATGTCTAAAACACCAAAAGCAATGGCAACAAAAGACAAAATTGACAAATGGGATCTAATTAAACTAAAGAGCTTCTGCACAGCAAAAGAAACTACCATCAGAATGAACAGGCAACCTACAGAATGGGAGAAAATTTTTGTAATCTACCCATCTGACAAAGGGCTAATATCCAGAACCTACAAAGAACTCAAACAAATATACAAGAAAAAAACAACCGCATCAAAAAGTGGGTGAAGGATATGAACAGACACTTCTCAAAAGAAGACATTTATGCAACCAACAGACACATGAAAAAATGCTCGTCATCACTGGCCATCAGAGAAATGCAAATCAAAACCACAATAAGATACCATCTCGCACCAGTTAGAATGGCAATCATTAAAAAGTCAGGAAACAATAGGTGCTGGAGAGAATGTGGAGAAATAGGAACACTTTCACACTGTTGGTGGAACTGTGAACTAGTTCAACCACTGTGGAAGACAGTGTGGTGATTCCTCAAGGATCTAGAACTGGAAATACCATTTGATCCAGCCATCCCATTACTGGGTATATACCCAAATGATTATTATTATTATTGTTATTTTATTTTTATTTTTTCTTGAGACAGAATCTCACTCTGTCACCCAGGCTGGAGTTCAGTGGCCAGATCTCGGCTCACTGCAAGCTCTGCCTCCCGATACCCAAAGGATTATAAATCATGCTGCTATAAAGACACATGCAGACGTATGTTTATTGTGGCGCTATTCACAATAGCAAAGACTTGGAACCAACCCAAATGTCCATCAATGACAGACTGGATTAAGAAAATGTGGCACATATATGCCATGGAATACTATGCAGCCATAAAAAAGCATGAGTTCATGTCCTTTGTAGGGACATGGATGAAGCTGGAAACTGTCATTCTCAGCAAACTATCGCAAGAACAGAAAACCAACCACCAAATGTTCTCACTTATAGGTGGGAATTGAACAATGAGAACATTTGGACACAGGAAGGGGAATATCACACCCTGGGGCCTGTCGTGGGGTGGGGGTAGTGGGGAGGGATAGCATTAGGAGATATACCTAATGTAAATGATGAGTTAATGTGTGCAGCACACCAACATGGCACATGTATACATAGGTAACAAACCTGCACATTGTGCACATGTGCCCTAGAACTTGAAGTATAATAATAAATAAATTAAATAAATAAATAAAATTTTTTTTTTTTTTTTTTTTTTTTTTTTTTTTTTTGAGACGGAGTCTCGCTCTGTCCCCGGGCTGGAGTGCAGTGGCCAGATCAGCTCACTGCAAGCTCCGCCTCCCGGGTTTACGCCATTCTCCTGCCTCAGCCTCCCGAGTAGCTGGGACTACAGGCGCCCGCCACGTCGCCCGGCTAGCTTTTTGTATTTTTTAGTAGAGACGGGGTTTCACCCTGTTAGCCAGGATGGTCTCGATCTCCTGACCTAGTGATCCGCCCGTCTCGGCCTCCCAAAGTGCTGGGATTACAGGCTTGAGCCACCGCGCCCGGCCAAATAAAATAATTTTAAAAATATATCTGTTGTTTTCCTTTTATGCATCCCTATGTCTATCACCCTTTCTTCTTGGTCTCTGTCAGTGGTGAAACAATGCATGTGTTCTTCAAGGATTTTGTCACTCTCTAGAATGAATTTCAATCTACTCTGAAGTCTCAGCTTTTACTTTGAAGTCTCAGCTAACTTATGGGATTAACATAAAAGATATACAGTGTTTTAAAATTTTGTCCTACTGTTATTGCTTAAGCTGGTCCTGAGTTCTTGTCCCGCATCCAGGATGAATGAGGTATGCATACCTCTGGAGGATGAGTAAGGTGAAGTGGTACTTTATTGAGTGACAGTACAGCTCTCAGGACAACCAAACTGGGTAGCTTGTATCTACTGGCAGGTCATCCCAACATCTGCTCAACTCTCAGCCAAGAACAGACCTACAGTGGATAGTTCCTTTCCGCAGTCATGTCGTCCTGATGTCTCAGCTGTCAGTAGAGAGGAGATCCACATTTGGTAGCTCTTTTTCCACCTGAGTCTGGCTGAGTCTTGGGGTTTTTAGCTGTCCATTGAAAGGGGCACCTGTAGGCCTACACCAAGCCATACTCAGTGGCCCCTTGGTTTCCCTGCCATGCTCATCGGCACCCAAAGTCCAGAGGGGGCTGAGGTGGCAGGGGACTGATGTGTCAGTGCCACCCCAAGTGCATACACATCTGGCCAGGTCATGACACAGGCTCCGCCACAACTTTGCTCTGAAATCAGAGTGGGTGCCGGGAGCGAGGAGAAGCCAGGCAGTGAGAGCAGGTACTTCTGAGCACAGGGATGCTTGGATCTGCAGCTGCATCTGGGAGTGCAGGGCTCCCGGCCCACCAACTCTTAAGGGGACAGGTTTCCGCCTGTTTCTGGCTCCCGCCGGCTTCAGGGAGTACACAGCCGTGGCCATGCCTCCCCCACTGGAGCCAGTTCCTTTGCAGCAGCCGCTCCAAAGGAGCGGGCCACAGCTGCCATCAATTTTACAGGAGTTGCTCAGTCTGTTTTGGTAAGTAATTGACATGGAATTTAGATATTTTCAGTTTAAATATGGAGGAATAGCAAAAATGTTCCAAAGACGTTACAACCTCATTGGTAAAATATAAACACACACACAAGCATGCACACATTCAACCAATTATAACCAGTTAGAATTAGTTAGAAATTAGTTATTTGTAGATAATCAAGTTCATAAGAAACTAGCCACTATATACTAGAATATAATATTGTAAGGCTGTGTGTGTGTGTGTGTGTACGCGTTCCTGGAAATTTTTCTAATCTTGGATTCCTATGAAGTTTGTGACACAGGAAATCTCTGTACAATTGCTTACCAATGTCATGAAGACCAAAAAAGGGAAAGATGGATGATTTTCAAAAAGGATTTTCTGCCAAGGAATACAAAAACTATTTTGTAAATAACTCTTTAAACTTAAGGAATAAAAACTTGAAAGATGACTTTATCCATAGATCTTATAGCTCTTGCAAAAAATAAAAGAAAATCTTCCTCCTTTAATGTCTGAAAATTGTACTTTCTAATAATATTCAGATAAATTTGATGTAGTCTACATTTTAGAGTGTAAAATAAATGGTTAATTTCATGTGGTGTTTCAGAAATAATAGCTCTCATGGCTTTTGAATATACAATGGCTGTGTATTTCAAGGTTATGGCTCAATATTTAATTTTCTATTTTAGAATTTCAGCTTGGCAAAGTAGGCTTACATTTCTTTGTGACATGCTCTTCCAGTTATACGCTTTCTCCCACATGTTTTTGAGGCAGGTGGCCTTGAATTTTTAATTCAGTTCTGAGGAAACCTCTGGCTCTTTCAGTTCTGCAGACAAAAGTATAGCAGTGAATGGATTTAATTTAATTTAATCGTGACTTATGAGGTTTATGCCACGTGTGCACATAATTATATACATATACATGTATGTGCATACATGTATACATATGATTTTAATGAACTAATCTATGAGTGAATAGATATTAAGAGCCAAAATAAATCAAATGACTGGGTAAGAAGATTAGAAAATGACACTGAAACTATTTTAATGAGCTAGTGAGTTTGCCTACCATTTTCTATACTTTTTACAAAATAGTTATAATAAGATACCTGAAGAGAATTTAAATGCCAATTTGTTATTTATAAATCTTTAAAGTGCCATATTTTATACAACATTACTTTTTTCTTTATTTTTTTTCTGAGACTTTGAAAGTTATGTGATAAAATAAGTATAAAATGTCAAGGGGAAATGAAAAATATAGATAAAATCATTCATGATATTTAGTTGACTCTTTCTTGCCCTTTCTTTATCAGAAAACACGTTGCGACCTCCATCTCACAGTTGACAGAGATAATGGACATGCTAGTGTGATACATACACAACCTTAGTTCGTAATAGCTGTGCTGTCATAAAAGAATGAGAGATCAGTAGTGTGGCAGACTAGACATATTGAAAAGTATTTCAGCAACAAACATACATAGAAATATATTGTTGGGATCACGAGAAGTATAAAAAATTTCCGAAGGTCAAAAAACAATTTAAAACAAACAAACAAAAAACAGCAGTTGGCACAGGAGGTAAGAGAACGGCGAAGCCAGGTTGCCCTGGGGCAAACAAAATTAAATAGATCTTAAGTGCATAAGTAATTGTAATAATTTCTAACAATGACTAAAAAATAGATAACAAAAATCCTAATCAAAAATAGCATATAAACTGTGTGTGGCAGCTCACACCTGTAATCTCAGCACTTTGGGAAGCTGAGGTGGGTGGATTACTTGAGGCCAGGAGGTCGAGACTAACCTGGCCAACATAACAAAACCACAACTCTACTAAAAATACAAAATTAACTGGGTGTGATGGTGTGCACCTGTGCCCAGCAACTGGGGAGGCTGAGGTGGGAGAATTGCTTGAACCTGGGAACCTCGGAGGCAGAGGCTGCATTGAGCCAAGATCGAACCACTGCATTCCAGCCTGGGCTACAGAGTGAGACTCTGTCTCAAAACAAAACAAAACAAAAAAAGCAAAAAAAAAAAAAAAAAAAAAGCGTGTAATTTGGACGAAGGTGAACGTGATCATAAAGGTTTTTACATTGTTTTGATTTGATTAAAAATAGACTTTAATAATGTAAGAATGTATGTTGTTCTCTCCAGTATAACCAAAGAAAAGCTTAGAGGATAGAACATACACAGCAGTAAAGTAAAAGAACAAAAAAGAGCTTCAGTTGACGAGGATAAGTCAGTAGATTGTAGTAAAAAAAAAAAAAAAGCAATATATTTCATAATCTAATTATATTTACTTCAAGAAAGCAAGGGTGTTTTAACACTTAAAATACAACAACCACAATTTACATTAAAAGATTCATGTTTAAAACATGAAATGCATTGAATAAAACTCAACATTATATTTATGATTCAAAAATCAATATTGAATATTTGTGATTCTTGTAATTCTTTGTAAACCAGGAAAACAAGAAAATTTCCTCAAATTGATTTCAAGTATTTAACAGAAATTTAACAAGGGATCATTTTTATGCTTATTCTGGTATGTGTGTGAAATATTTTATATTAAAAATAATTACTTACTATGAAAAAGATCCAATCTCTTTCATTCCCTACTTCGGAAGCCATCAGGAAATCATTGAATCTATCAAGGTCTGTCTTCTCATCTGAAAATAAATTACACTAAACATCCTTAGTATTTACTTTTTCCCTTTTTTCTACGTGTACAGTCTGTGGAGAAAGGTAATTGCCAAATTTAATGATGACAAAAGGAAGGCCAAAATATTTGCACTTGTCAATGTCGATAATTCTTGTATTGGAGTTTCATAATGAGCAGAATTTATTGCAGATAGAAATGACCATACATAACCACTCCATTAATTGCCTAATGTCAAACAGCAAAATCAGGCAGTGAAAGCAAGATGAAATAGCTTCAATAAGTGAGAGGAAATTCAGATGTAAGGGCAAGTTGCAGTGGGAAGGCAAATTAACTTTTTTCCACGTTCATACTTGCAAGTGTTTCAAAACCTTCAAAAATCTTTGAAATATCTTGTGATCAGTAATTCAGGAGTACATATTTCTTCATCTTTCATTTATGTGGTGTGACAAGCAAATCCGAGTTTTGGAATTCTTGCTCAATGTACTCTCTTTGGTACAAGAATGAGACATATTTTGAATAACCATATCCTGTAGATTTGCCTAAAATTCATGTAATTTGATCAGGTCGACAATCAGCTCTTTTTATTCATTATTTCAAGTAATATTTAATCTTGTTACTATATGTTTCTTACTTACCAGGGATGGTGAAAAGGATTGAAATGATCTGAGCCTTCAAAAAACTTACAGAAGACTTACATAATAGCCAAATGAAAAGTTAAGAAAGGCAAAGTTCATAAACTCTTATAGAGAATCGTATGAAAGAAGATGTTCACATAGCTAGACACTGTGGCTCACATCTCTAATCTCAGTGACTTGGGAGACTGAGGCTGGGGGATTTCTTGAGCCCAGAATTTCGAGGCAAAAGGGAGCTATGATCATCACTGCACTCCAGCCTGGGCCACAGAACAAGACCCCATCTCTCTTAAAAAAAAATATATATATATATATATATATGTACACACACACACACACACACACACATATATATATATATATAATCATGTGAGCAGACTGAGGTACAATCACACCGGCCTCCTTACTCTTCCACTTTGCCTTTACACTAACCTAGAATAGACCTTCCCACCTTCTATGGGGCTTTCTCCTTTAGATCTTTGCTGAATTGTCACTTCTTCAGAGGGACATTATCCAACCCCTCTATTTAATTCACTCTCCACTACACACTCACTCTCTTCTTCATCACCTGTAATTCTCTATTACAATTTTATCCCTACTGGTGTAATATTTGCCTTCTTTTCCTCCAATCCCTTCCCCATGAATTTTTCCAAGAAGTTAATATTTCTTTTTGTTTCTTATGCTATTATTCCACATGCCTAGAGCAAAGGACAGAGTAGGCACTGAATAAATATTCTTGAAAAAATTAAAATTATCACAAATGAGATATACCCAGTTAGAGGGTGAAAATTTTTTTCCCAAGGTTGAAGAAACAAAATATTAAAGTCTAAGTATGATGCAATCATAGTATTCATTACTTAACTCATTCATTTAAAAATTCAAGCCAGGGGCACAGTGGCTCACACCTGTAATCCCAGCACTTCGAGAGACTGAGGAGAGCAGATAATTTGAGACCAGGAGTTCAAGACCAGCATGGACAACAAGGCGAAATCCATTCTGTACTAAAAACACAAAAAATTGCCTGAGTTTGGTGGCACAGGCCTATAATCCCAGTTAGTCAGGAGACTGAGGCATGAGAATTGCTTTAGCCTGAGAGGCAGATGTTGCAGTGAGCCGAGATCTCACCACTGCACTTCAGCCTGAGAGACACAGCAAGATTCTGTCTCAAATGAAATAAAATAATTCCATCAATTATGTTTTCTAAAAAATGCTTTCTATTTTTGGTCAGGTATTGTGCTAAATACTAGGGATTAAAGATGACAAAACTCTGTGTCTTCCTGGAAAGAAGGAAAGAAGAAAAAGAAAGAGGGAGAGAGGGAAGGAAACACCATTTTCTGATTTAGCTTGTTATGGCCTAACACGAAAACTGCATTATTCAAAAGCATTGCAATGATATAAACTTGAGAAATATATTATTTTAGGGTACAGTAATGAGGATAAGCCCAGAGTTATATGTTATAATACAAATATTGCATATAAGAATGGTGATTAAAAATAACTACATGCTTTTCAAGTAGAATAGTTTGTTTGAATAAAGACAGACATCCTCAAATTTCCTGATTTAAACAAGTCTCTGAGTAATTTCTATTACAACTGCAAAATAAATGTGATTTAATTGGCAGCCCAGAGCAAAGAAAAAAAAATAAGGAAAAATTGTGATTAAGAAAAAATGAATATGGAAACCACTGGCTTTAGACAGAATATTAGCAGGTGAGGAGAGCTGTGGGGAGGCAACCAGAATAGTTCGTAGAAGGGATAATGGTGAATGAGTTGCAGCAGTTTTCTCCCTTCCAGTATACTCAAAGATGTCAGATGTGGAGTATTTGCATTTAGCTAGTGTAAAGAATACCAATTTCTAATTGAAAATCAAAGTGTACTTGTGGAGGACCCAGAAGGTAAATACTGAATTGAAAGATAAGTGGAATAAAGCAAATCCCATGTAGGGGTGAAATATACAAAAGCACTTTATATCAGAATATTGCCCTCCATCCTTGTTATTTTTGAAGGCTGTGAGCTAGTCGGCCCCTTACTTAACCACACATCTTAAGGGGAACGTACCTTTTGATAGAACCAGTCTTTTGTGGTTAAACAGACTTACAAAACTGTGAAAGAAATCAACCATAGGTACTTATTGACATCAAGTTGGAATGTTTAATCAAAAATCACAAAATATTTGAAGAAAATGAACAGCCAGGAAGGGAAACATCAGAATAAGAAGTGACACAACTGAATCTAAACAAACACATGACAAGGAGAAGAGACCATTGGGAAGCAAAATGCATTTCTATGTATTATTGTTAGAGCTGCATTATAAAGAAAGGCAAGTAAGTGTATGCTGATGTGGGAACAAAGATTAGCAAGCCTTCTCAGAAATTACATTGTGATACCAGCATAAAGAATGTTAAATAATGCAACTTATATGGGTGAATAAGATCTTAATTATCTAAATATAAAACCCTGGATCTATTTTGCACATAGAGCAGAGTATGAGAAGTATGGAAGGTCTAGTGCTCATATAGTAAGCACCTCAGTAAGAATAAAGAAAGGCACATAAGCATTGTGAAAAAAAAATCTGTAGAACATCATGCTCAAAATGCTATGCAAACTAAAATACAGCATGGGTTCAGCTACTGATTGAATATAAGAATAAGAATATGGAATTTACTTGATGCTTGGAACATTCTCCAAGTGGCATAGAATTAACCTAGCATCACAACTGCTCTCTCAGGGGCCAGCCACACTATTTGGTGAAGAAATAAATGACACTATTATATACCTATTGTTGTAAATGGTGCTATGTGGTTTTGAAATTGTAGAATCAAAAAGTAGGCAAAATACGGAAATGTGTTTGTTAGGGTGGGCGAAGATGCTAAAGCAGAGACCAAAAATTCTGAGATTTAAAGAACAAAGACATTTATATCCTTCCTGCACAAAAGAGTCAGCTGGAGAATGTTCCAGATCTGTGGGTGGCTCTCCATCACAGGGTCATTTATAGACTCATGTTACTTTCATTATGTGCTTTAGGCTGGGTCTAGGTCCTACTCATTTCCCAGCTGGCAAAAGCAGGGCAGAGAAAGCATGCAGAAGGCACACCACTATTTAAGTGTCCCAACATAGAATCAGCACAGATAACTTCCACACATTCCATGCCCCATTTCTACATCTTAACTGGCCATGCACCCAGCAACAAAATTAAATATAGAAGAGGAATCTCCATGGAGGAATATAAATGTAAAAATAAAGGTATAGTTAAGCAAAGGTGGAAAAAGAATGGTGAAAGAAGAAAAAGCTAGGTCAAACTATTTTTTGCAGAGTTGGTAGAGAACAGACAATAGATACTCTGGAATTGAATAATTAATAAGTAGACTTCTTAGTAAAATATTTACAGTTATAAAGGGCCAATCAGAACAATAAAACCAGAAAAAATTTTGAATCTCTCTGTGTATGTTGGATGTACATTTCTCACCTTTTATAGCAGGAAATAAATAGATATTGTGACAAGAAACGGGATGGCTAAATAGAACAGAAATTGCTAAAATATCCAATTCTGGAATTTGTGGGAGCCTTTACTTTTTATTTTATGCCTTTTGTTATTTTTGAATATTTTGATTATTTTGCTTAAACTAGCTGAATCTTAAATGATGGTTATAATCATATTCTTTTTTTCTCTGTTGCCCAGGCTAGAATACAGTGGCACGATCTTGGCTCACTGCAGCCTCAAACTCCTGGGCTCAAGCCATCCTCAGCCTGAACCTCCTGCGTAGTTAGGACTATAGGCATGTGCTACCAGACCTAGCTAATTTTTGTATATTTTTGTAGGGACGGGGCTTCACCATGTTTCCCAGACTGGTCTTGAACTCCTGGGCTCAAGCAATTTGCCACGCTTGGCCTCCCAAAGTTCTGGGGTTACAGGCATGAACCTCACCCCTCTCCACCTGCTTTTACAATTAAAAATAGAATAATGTTAAAACAGGGCAACTATGTGTCTTAAATAAAAATGACAAACTTTTCATATTTTATTTATTTATTTTTGAGATGGAGTCTCACAATGTCTCCCAGACTGGAGTGCAGTGGCATGATCTTGGTTCACTGCAACCTTGACCTCCCATATTCAAACAATTCTCCTGCCTCAGCCTGCTGGGTAGCTTGGACTACAGGCATGTGCCACCATGCCTAGCTAATTTTTTGTATTTTTAGTAGAAGTGGGGTTTCACCATGTTGGCCAGGCTAGTCTCGAACTCCTGACCTCAGGCATTCTGCCCGCCTCAGCCCCCAAAAAAGTGGATTACAGGTGTGAACCACTGTGCCTGGCACAGAATTTATTTTTTATTAATTTAAGCAATTATAGTAAAAATAAAAAGAAATATTTTCTTCTTCCTACTATGTAACTCATACTTAAAAGTCACAAAAATGTGCTAATAACTACATTTAAAATACTTGGTTATCTATAAAAGTCAAGGTTACAAGTCAACTCCCTCTTCAGCTCTCTCTTCTAACTGAATAAAACCAATCCTTTCTTAGTTTAGACATATTTTTCTGTTAGTAAACTTTACATGAGATCTCAATTAACTAGTTTATCTTTACCTTCTAGTTTCTCTTTGCCTTCTAAAAAATCAAGCAACTGGAAGAATGATTCCATCTGCCAAAGGCTACAGAGTAATTAATACTGGAAAATCAATTATTATTTTATTTTTACAATCCTATGAAATGAAATCTGATTAATAAGTAGCCTAGCATGCTCCTTTAAAATAGACTGTAATGTGGAGTGTGTAGCACATAAAAATGACTGTTTTGCAAGGTACTTTATGCAGCAGGTTCTATGAAAAAAAGCTTTGAGAACAGGTCATGGGTATTAGCTTAATGGAGACTGCATTATAGCATACAGGGAATGTTTTAGAAATGGAAAGGCCTTGAGATTGCTCAATCTGTCATCTTTATTTACAGATAAAATAACAATAGGGTCCAAGAAATGTATTTTCCCTGCTTGCACAGGTCTTCTAACTCGGAATCCTGTTCTCTTTCTGCTTCAAAGCACTTTTCTTCTTCAGTTTTTTATCTTTAAGAACATGGTGTTCAGTAATCACTCTACTACAATGCAAGTAAATCAGAAAATTTACTGATACTGATGTCTCCTTAATTAATTCATGGTGATACAAAATCTGAATTAATGTGACATTTTTACTTAAGCATGTGATTATTGTAGCTAGATTTAAATAGATTTGCCTCACATTAGAATTATTCCCAGATTCTATATACAACAGCCAACATTTCCCTCTAATACACTGCTATGACAAATTAAATTAGTTCAAACTTACTGAAACACAAATTAAGCAGGATGTTAAAAAAGAAAAAAAAACACCTTAAATTCTGTGAGCTCTTTGACCCATTCACACTACTTTTAAGAATTTATGGTAAGGTTCAGACGAAATATGTTCTAAGTGTATATGTATTAGTCCATTCTCACACTACTAATAAAGACACACCTGAGACTGTGTAATTTATAAAGGAAAGATGTTTAATGGACTCAGTTCAGCATGACTAGGGAAGCCTCAGGAAACTTACAATCATGGCAGAAGGAGAAGCAAACACATCCTTCTTCACATGGTAGCAGCAAGGAGAAATGTGGAGCCAAGAGGGAGAAAAGCCCCTTATTAAACCATCAGATCTTTTGAGAACTCACTCACTATCATGAGAACAGCATGGAGGTAACTGCCACCATGATTCAGTTACCTCCCATCAGGTCTCTCCCATGACATGTGGGGATTATGGGAACTATAATTCAAGATGAGATTTGAGTGGTAGCATAGCCAAACCATATCATTCTGCCCTTGGCTCTCCCAAATCTCATATCCTCACATTTCAAAACACAACCATGCCTTCCCAACAGTGCCCCAAAGTCTTAACTCATGCCAGCATTTACTCCAAAGTCCAAGTCCAAAGTCTCATCTGAGACAAGGCAAGTCCCTTTTGCTTATGAACCTATAAAATCAAAAGCAAGTGAGTCACTTCCTAGATACAATGGGGGTACATGCATTGGGTAGAAACATCTCTTCCAAATAGGAGAAATTGGCCAAAACAAAGGGGCTACAGGACCGACGCAGGTTTGTAGTCCATTAAGGCAATCATTAAACCTCTAAATTCAAAACTGATCTCCTTTGACTCCATGTCTCACATCCAGGTCAAGCTGATGCAGGAGGTGGACTCACACAGCCTTGGGAATCTCCACCCCTGTTGCTTGCAGAATACAGGCTCCCTCCTGGCTGATTTCACAGCTGGCATTGAGTGTCTGTGGCTTTTCCAGGCACATGATGCAAGCTGTTGATGGATCTACCATTCTGGGGTCTGGAGGATGGTGGCCCTCTTCTCACAATTCCACAGGGTTGTGCCCCAGTAGGGACTCTGTGTTGTATGAGGGCTCCAACCCCACATTTCCCTTCTCCTCTGCCCTAGCAGAGGTTCTCCATGAGGGCTTTGCCTCTGCAGCAGACTTCTGCCTGGACATCCAGGCATTTCCATACATTCTCTGAAACTCAGGCAGAGGTTTCCAAACCTCAGTTCTTGACTTCTGTGTACCCACAGGACCAACACTACATGAAAGCTGCCAAGGCCTGGGGCTTGCACCCTCTGAAGCCAAGGCCCAAGCCATACCTTGACTCCTTTTAGCCACAGGTAGAGCAGCTGGAATGCAGGGCACCAAGTCCCTAGGCTGCAGACAGAAGGTGGACCCTGGGCCCAGTCCAGGAAACCATTTTTTCCCCCAAGACCTCTGGGTCTGTGATGGGAGGGGCTGCCATGAAGGTCTGTGACATGCCCTGGAAACATTTTCTCCATTGTCTTGGTGATTAACGTTCAGCTCCTTGTTACTTATACAAATTTCTGCTGCTGGCTTGTACCAGAAAATAGATTTTTATTTTTTATTGCATCCTCAGGCTGCAAATTTTTAAAACTTTTATGCTCTGCTTCCTCTTGAATGCTTTGCTGCTTAGAAATTTCTTCCACCAGATACCCAAAATCATTTCTCTCAAGTTCAAATTTCCACAGATCTCTAGGACAGGGCAAAATGCTGCCAGTCTCTTTGGCTAGCAAGAGTGATCTTTACTTCAGTTCCCAACAGTTCCTCATCTCCATCTGAGACCACCTCAGCTTGGACTTCATTGTCCATATCACTATTAGCAATTTGGTCAAAACCGTTTAACAAGTCTCTAGAAAGTTCCAAACTTTCCAACATTCTTCTGACTTCTCTGAGCCCTCCAAATTCTTCCAACCTCTTCCTGTTACCCAGTTCCAAAGTAAATTCCACATGTTTGGATATCCTTACAGCAGCACTCCACTCCTCCCAGTACCAATTTACTCTTTTAGTCCATTCTCACACTACTAATAAAAACATAACCTGAAAACGTGCAAATTATAAAGGAAAGAGGTTTAACTGACTTAAAATTCAGCAGGGCTGTGGAGGCCTCAGGAAACTTTCAATCATGGCAGAAAAAGAATCAAACACATCCTTCTTCACATGGTGACAGCAAGAAATGCACAGCAAGGTCAGGGAGAAGCTCTTTATAAAACCACCAGGTCTCATGAGAACACATTCACTATCACAAAAACAGCATGGAGGTAACCATCCCCATTATTCAATTATCTCCCACTAGGTCCCTCCCACAATATGTGGCGAGTCTGGGAATTATTAGGTTGGTGCAAAAGTAATTGCGGTTTTGGCCATTACTTTCAATGGCAAAAACCGCAATTACTTTTGCACCAACCTAATACAATTCAAGATGAGATTTGGGTGGGAACACAGCCAAACCCTATCAGTGCATGAATATCACATTTATTTTACTGTTAATATTAATAAAAATTTAACAGTTATTTAAATGCTCAAAATAAGAGGCCAGTTAGTAAATGAAATTGTGGTACAGCTATAAAGGAATTACCATTCAAGCAATATGGTGGTAGTATGAATATATATGTATTAATATGAAAATAAATTTAAATATGTTAAATTAAAAAGTAGCTTCAAAATGCCATGTAATCCCTAATTCCATTTTAGTAATTTTGGATCCAAATTTTCTAAACATGTATTTATGCACACATACTCAAAATATTCTAGAAGGATGTCAATACAGGGATAATAGTCGTTTCCAGGTAGATAAATCATGGATGATTACATCTTTTTATATTTAAGTGCTTTTACTTTTTATGAAATAGGCATTGTTAATTATACAATCATAAAAATGCAATGATCTTGCCTTTAAACATAAAAGTCGCTTCCAGCTTAACATCAGAAAAACACATGCCACTTAATATAATGTCAATCTGGACAATACAGCCAAGGCATGCCAAGAAATCTGTGATGGAAAGAAGATTTAAGACAGGGAGGAAAGAAATTAGAGAATTCTAAAACAATAACAAATTGTTTTTTAAAAATCTTACAACTTGAGATAAATTTGCTGCCAATTTCACTTAGTTAACCATCTGTCTTTATTATCTTGGATTTCCTGAGAAAATGTAATAATTTGGAGAAGACTGTTGCATGTGACTATATATATTCTAAGGTTGAAAAAAGGATAATTGATATTCAATTATTATCTAATTAAGTTTTAAATAACATTTTCAAAGCACCAGTGGTTCAAGTCATTAATCAGATAACCTCATTTATAGCAACATTCAAGTAAAATCATCAGTATGCTATAGCAAAATAATAGTGATAATAATATATGAGTAAGAGGAGACCTAAGATTTTTCACATTTTCCATTTCATACAGCCTGTTTTTGGCTTTTCTGTAACTTCAGATTTCAAGTGGAACAAATATTCAATCAAATTAGAATCTTCTTTATACTTCTGTAGCGCTTGGACAATGTGCCTTAGGCAAAGCTCTTCCAAGGTAACAATCAAAGTTTATGCATTTTCTTGAAATACTCTTTATTTAGATGGCTTTTCTCCAAACCAACTTTGGAGGAGATACTTTCCAAGTGTTTTCTCTTCCTATTACAGAAGCAACAATGCCTAAGAAATTTCTCTATGGCTTGAAAATCTTTTACGCCCAGTCATTCAGACAGACTTTTAACCTGTCCTTCCACTCTTCCCAAGCCTATGAGCGAGAATAAATAACACTAATGGAGTGTCAGGGCAAAAACAAACAAACAATCAAACAAAAACCCAAGGCAACTGACTGTCACAAATTCTAGTAATTTAAGCCCATTTGCAAAAGCCACACCCTCATGGAAATAAGCTTATTGTGTAGAGCTTTTTTTTCCCCCTTTGCAGAAAGACTACCAAAAACTTAAAAGGCAATGTGGGTTCATGAAAATGTAATTATTTAGCACTAACTTGCCTCTATCATAATGTATGAGAGGATGCAATGCAAAAGAATATCCCACAAAATGTAGGCCAAGTATGTGTGTATACATATATATATGTATACATACACATATATATATTTTTATTTATGACCCATCTACATGTCCTGGTGATGTCAGCTTTTGCCCACAGCAAAAGACATCCCATTCTTCTTTCTGGAACGTTTTCTAAGGTAGAGGGTTTTGATCGTGTGTTTTTATGCCCCTCATTATTGATTATATTACTATACATGAAGATAGAACCCCTTATTTAGAGCAGCTAACAAAGGGGACTACACTGTTCAGGTTTAGTTGGACTGTCCCATCTGCTTGGTTAACTTCCAGTGCTATTTTTTGCTTTTCTCACTCTTGTGGTCTCTTCGTTACCTTCTCTGTCATTCTTCATTTACTTTAAATTCACTGACTCTATACCCTAGTTCTACATAATAAGAGTAATGCATATATCCTTCATTATCTGAATCTAATACATTATTGTAAACATGTTAAACATTGATTTTTTTTTTTATAGTAGGGGCCTGTATGCTGTTATTTTTAGTAGGGAAAATAAGAATGCATTCTCAACATATGAAAACACCCAACCAAATTTTCCCAAGTAATGATAAATACTGAAACATGTATATAAAACTCGACAAAGACTTTTTCATAATATAAAGCACTAACGTATCAATTATTTAATCATTTAACACCTAATTATTTAGCGCTTTATGTGCTTATTAGTACATATCCATGCAATGTACAATGATGCTGTCTTGTAAAGTATTAGATGCAAATTACATTTTTCTTCTAAGCAGAAGCTTGACGAATAAATAGTATGTTAAAAACACAATGAATAGAATTAATTTTTAACAAAGCAACATAAGGAGACAAGGCATGCTTTGTTTCTTTTGAAAATTAAAGCATTGAAGATATCCCAACTGAGGTACAGTGGTTGAAAGAGAAAGCTGGAAGATGTAGTCAGTGCTGCTGCTTGCTGAAGGGGAAGGATGAGCAGGAGGGAGCATGTGAGGGGTGAGAAAGGCAGAAAGTAAATGCCTGAGGTCTGGCCATGTCCAAATACAGGCAAACAATGGACAATTTCCTCCTGGTTGTTTGACTCTAGAAATGGATGCCTGTCCATTATCAACTATCAGCTGATGCCATAGACAACAACAATGGGAGGATTAAAATTCACATTCCATGTCTCCTTCCATTCACTTTCCTGGTGTCAGTGTAACAGGTGATAGGGAGAGTGTGTGATACATTCATGTCATAATCACATCCAATTGCTACATTATTTTATCTATATGATCTAAACTTTAAAGATTTTCATCAAATATGCATGCTTTCTCTTCTAATTCACAATAATTAAGTTTAGTAATTCTTTTCTGTAATTGTATTTCACAAAAATTCTTCAACATTTTTACTATCCAATGTGGTAAAACAGGCCTCCATACCAGATTAATGTATCTGTTTTGTGTAGTTGTCTTCCAAAAAAAATTGGAAGTTTAGCGACAAACTATAGAACCATTTCTTTTTTCATACTTTATTTATTGTTAGACACGAGATTCTTTTCATAGACCATTTGACCAATCTGAGTACCTACCTGCTGTTGACGAAAAGAGTCAAACTCTGTAAAATGTTTTAAGAGATTTATTCTGAGCCAAATGTGAATGACCATGGCCCTTGACACAGTCCTCAGGAGGTTCTGAGAACATGTGCCCAAGGTGATTGAGGTACAGCTTGGTTTTATATATTTTTAGGGAGGAATGAGACATCAATCAAATACATTTAAGAAATACATTGGCTTGGTTCAGAAAGGCAGGACAGCTCAAAGCCGGGGACTTTCAGGCTCTAGGTAAATTTAAACATTTTCTTGTTGACAATTGGTTGAGTTTATCAGGAGACCTGGGATCAATGGAAAGGAATATTCAGGTTAAGATAAAGGATTGTGGAGATCAAGTATTATTGTGTAGAGAAATCTCTCAGATATCAGACTTCAGGGAGGGAGCAGATTGTAAAATGTTTCTTATCAGACCTAAAGGGGTGCCTGACTCAGTTGATTATCTCCCGGATCTGGAAAGAAATGAAGGAAAACAAAGTGGGAAGGGGATTCTCTATAGAATGTGGATTTTTCCCACAAGAGACTTTGCAGGGCAATTTCAAGGTAGGGCAAGGAGATATATTTTGGTGAAAATATATTTTGATTTTTTTCCCTTGTTATGCCAGAGTCAGATTGGAAAGTAAGTGACAATATAGAGGGTTAAATAAAACCCATCTGAGGATGGGAATTTATGGTTTATAGGGCATGACTCCCCAGACCCCATAGAAAAGAATTTGGGCAAGACAAAAAAATCAGAGCTTAGTCCTCATTGCTATCAAGACCACTTAATTAATCTTTCATCAAAGCAAAGTCATCTATGTAAGCACCCCCTTTAGATACCGCATCACCAACACTGGGTAATATTGTTCCCAGTCCAAAGCGAGGGTCAGGCTGCTTATTCTTGCCTCCCAATAACGAGATGCAGAGGAACTGGGAAAGAAGAGAGTTGATTTCTGTTACCGGGTACAGATAACCAGGGAAATGCCGGGAAAATATCACCAGACCAACTCAAAATTACAGTTTTCCAGAGCTTATATACCTTCTTAGCTATATGTCTGCATGTAGGTTTGTATTTATCTAAAGACATATGTAATTAACTTCTAATCTATAACTAAGATCTGAGAGTCCTGAAGACCTTCCTCTGAAGCCTCAGTTAATTTACTTTATCCACATGGGTCCAGGTGCCAGGGGTGATTACCCTTATTTTACTCATGCTACATCAAGGAGATTTGGGAAGATCATTTAGACCCCAATAAAACTTGTTTGTGGAGGTCTGAGGAGTTCCTTTAGATACCCCAGTAAAACTTGTTTAATTCTAAACAGATCCTGTGAAGAATTCCTTCATTATCTTGTTATGCTTCAAGGCCCAGGAATGGCCTAGGCAAAACTCTTGGTGGGCTTTTGTTACATTCCATCCTTTGTATAAGAGCAATGGCTCTATCTGCTTTTAATATTTAAATTAACAACTCAGTCAGTGCTGAAATAGTTGTCATGGAGGCCTGTCTGTTCAGCTGTTAGTGAAACCTGGCCTGCCACAATATGCCTTCAAGGTTGCCAATACCTCTTGGCTCTAATCATAACAGTGGCGCTAGGAGACATAAAGATCTCTTGGATATTGTCTCATAATCACCAATCCTAGAAGGAAGTCCTGGGATGTTCTAGAATTTCCTAGAGATATCAAAAGAACTATGTTTGCAAATTTTTCCTTCTTCAGTTTTTCTTGGAATTTTGATGAATGGTTACAGAAAACTTCTCTCATGAGCTTTGACTATCTATTCTTCATTTAGGCATGACACTTTAGATTTGCTACAGTTCTGACATGGAGGCATGTTCTCCCTGGACTGCTCCCAGGCAATGACCAAATGCAGTTGTGAAGGTAAATCCAGGAGATTTCTTTATAACAGAGAATCCCAACAATGGATGATGTTTGCTGGAGAACCCCTCATTGGCCTCGTGAAGACATTCTCAGAGCTATGCCACAGTATAAAGTCTTGCTACCCAATCCTTGTCTTTCTTGTCCCCTCTTGCTGCTGTTAGACCAGCGTCACAGTCTGAAAGTGCTCCTTGCCTACTCCTGCTCTTTATCCTTCACAAGTGTTTCTACCAGCTTCTTGTAACTTAAGGCTTCTCAGAGGCCCTAAATGAACATACCACTTAACAATTGTACAAAATTCCATTAGGCCCTGGGATTTTAGGGCTATGTGTCAGAGGAGGTTTGGTTGAACATCACCTTTAAAGTTTTGCCTACTGAATTCAATTAGTTGCCCCTTTAAAAGAGATATGTCCAAATCCTAACCCCTGGATACTGTTAAGATGGCTTTATATTTGGGAAAAGTAATGTAAATTACTTTGTAATTACATATAATGTGATTTGTATGTGTAATCAAATTAAATATATCAAGATGAGATTATCCTGGATTTCTGATGGGCTCTAAGCCCAATGATTAGTGTCCTTGTAAGTGACAGAAAGGGAGAAGATCATGTGAAGACAGGGCAGAGATTGGAGGGATGTGTTTGCAAGTGAAAGGTTGCCAGGGATTTCCAGCAGCCACCAGAAATTAGAGGAGAGGCGTGAAACAAATTCTCCATGAGAGCCTTCAGGAAAAAACAACCCTGCTGACACCTTGATTTCAGACCTCTGGCCTCCAGAATTATGAAAAAGTAAATTTCTGCAGTTTTAAGTCACCAGGTTTGTGGTAACTTTTTACAGCAGTGCTAGGAAACAAACAAATAGTGTTAGCTTTCCTTTGGCAGATTTTACGTTTTATGTTCTTGGCAGTGTTTTTTTGTTTTTTGTTTTTTGTTTTTTGTTTTTTGTTTTTTTTTCCATTGCTAAATGAATTTATGAGATGGTGTTTGTTTTAAAAAAAAAAATCCCAATATCAACATGACTGAGAATGTTCTTTGTAATATAAGCACATTGATCAAAATAATTCTACAATTCACTTTGAAGACTGCTGCAGCCTCACTAATTGGAACTGCTCATCCTTGATTTTCAGATTGTGCAATGTTGCACGAACTATAAATCTCTAAAATCATCTCAAACTGGCTTTGTAACTAAACTCCTTTACGAAATTTTTCTTTCTTTTCTTTCTTTCTTTCTTTCTTTCTTTCTTTCTTTCTCTTTCTTTCTTTCTTTCTTTCTTTCTTTCTTTCTTTCTTTCTTTCTTTCTTTCTTTCTTTCTTTCTTTCTTTTTCTTTCTTTCTTTCTTTCTTTCTTGCTCTTTCTTCTTTCTTTCTCCTTTCTTTCTTTCTTTCTTTCTTTCTTTCTTTCTTTCTTTCTTTCTTTCTTTCTTTCTTTCTTTCTTTCTTTCTTTCTTTTTCTTTCTTTATCTTTAAAAATGTTTAAACAATGTAGGACTAGCTTTGGTTTTACCAAATAAATGTCTGAAATACAGCTAAGATACATCATAAACCATCTCACTTAAAATACCCTACACATTTAGCCAGTATTTGAGCAGGCATTTTTTAATTTGATAGCAAATTATGACAAAGTTTGTTACAACAAATATTCCAATGTAAGAACATAGATTGTGAAAGGTGCCATTTTGTACAAATGAAGATTTTAGATTTCCCTTCTATATACTATTTCACAGGGATTTTTAGAACTAAGAAACAACATGCATACCTGCAGTGTTTTGCCTCCAGTCAGTTCTCCTCCCCCACATTTTTTAAAAATATAAAGATTGATTGTCACATTGTAGGCAATGTTCACAGCTTAATGCAGTCAATATAAGCTTTTAGAGAGCTTGATCAAATGATTATTTTTTACAGTAATAACTATAATTCTGAAGATATTCCTGAAATATAACACCAGTGCCAATATTACTGGAGGTACTGATACCATTGGGGAATTTGACGTGCTAGAAAATGGATCTCTTTCTGAACTGAAATATTTTCTTCGCCTTCCTTGTATTTTTCAGTTTACCTGGTGGTGGGATTAGAAACTGCCAAGTTCCTCAATGTAAGTTTGCTGTTTAAAAGTGTGGTAGGGATTGAGAGGAGTGAAAATTAGAGATAGGAATATTAGGAAGGGAATGTTTAGGAGGTGTGGGGCTGCAGGTACTCGTAAGTGTCTGGAGATATGCATTATCATAGAATCAGAGAATGCTGTAGCTGGAAGAGTCCTTAAGTATTGTTTCTTTGAAGTATCAGAAAGAGAAAATGAAGGTCTACTTTGTGAGAAAACTATGCTATAGATCATCTAAGAGCCAAGATCGGAAAGCAAATCCTTCAACTACATTTAATTATGTGTACAGTTAGTTATAGCCTCCTTCTCACATTAAAGCTTCATACCTCCTGACGTACCGTAAAGATGAGGGGATGCATAAAGTCACAAGGTAAATATGACACATTCCTGAATTTTGTTCTCCATGTAAGATTTGGGGACAATATTTTGAGTTTTATGTTCTCTAAACTATGTATGTGAGCAAATAATATTCCTTAAAATGTATATGCTCGCAGGATAAATAGACTTTGGTTTCTCCATACTGCCTAATATTGTTTGTTGGTAAGTGTACAGAGAACTGAATCTTTTTATGTTCAGAAACTAATTGGAAACTTTAGTAATTTTGTATTGTCTTAAAACAGGATGTTATTAGCATTGTGACTAGAGAATACGGAATTGTTACCAGAATGTTTGGTTTCTCAGTAAGTGTTTTGCAACCCACATAAGAACTTAAAAAATAAAATAAAATGAAACTGTCATCTTCTGAACTAGCGTGGGTTTAAATATTTTTAATGTACACATTCAAAAATGTAACTCATACTTGCATTTCCTTAAACGTTTTGATCTAAACACATAAAATGACTGCATTTAATTCTGTTGCCCACAAAAGTGAATTTTCCATCACAAAAAAATATACAATTTCTATTTTACATATAACTTTAAGACATCTTATATTGTATTCAAGTTGTTGGTTAAAGAGAGGAAGTTAAAAGCATTTAGTGAAAACGTAAAAGAAAATTAAGAAAATTGTGAATAATCTGAAATTAAGGTTATAGAAAAATGAAATCCCCAGGGCTTAGCTTAAGGCCTGATGGCACAGGTGATGATAAGGGCTCACTGTCAATGAATATATACTGTGCACCAGCTACTAATTCCAGCCTAAGGACAAAGATAACATTATTTTTATATCCACCTAACAAAATAGCAATATTATCACCACAAATAGTGAATGGTAGTTAAGCAGCACTTGTCAATCTTCCTTCCTACTTAGGTAAACTGTCCATGCCTCCACTCTTAAGCCAGACCTGCTGTGAAGAAGATTGCATTCTCTCTTACCCACTAAAGGACAACATTCTAGTGGGTGTTTAAAAAATTTTTTTTAATTGTTTATTTTTTCACTCTTGACTGGATAATTTCTATTAGCAAGCTATTTTTTTTTCTCTCTTTTCTTAAAAAAATTATTTTGACTTCACTTCTTGCAGTCTAGCTACTGCCCAAATTCTTTCCTTCTATGGCAAAAAAAATGTTTTTGAATGAGCTGCCTATATTTGCTGCCTCCCATTCCTCTCATCATATTTTCTCTTAAACTCACTCTGGGTTGTTTTTTTCCCCAGCTACTGAATTGAAACAGCCCTTGAAAGTGACACAAATGATTTCCATCTTGCTAAACTTAAAAGTCTTACTAAATCTGCTCCTCATTTAACTTGATATTATGTGACACTTTGCTTTTACGACATATTATTTTTCCTGGTATTCTTGCTATTTCACTAAGCATTCATTATTAGTTTCCTAGCAGATTGCTTCTCTTTTCCTGGTGCTTGAACTGCAGAGTGCTCCAAAACTCAGTCCTTGCTATCTTACTTATCTACAATCACTATCCATGTGATGTCATCCAGTTAAATACTGTTTATATAGAAATGATATTCAAATTTAGTGCTTCAGCCCAGGCTTTTCTACTGGATTCCACACTCATAAGTAATTGCTTTACTAATGGCCACACTTGGATATCTAATAGATTTATCAAATATAAAATGCCTAAAACTAAAATTGAAGATTCTCTATTCCAAACATGGTTTATCAGCAGTGTTCATCATTTTACTTATTGGCAACTATATCCCTCCAATTGCTCAAACTTACAACTTTGGGATTCTTGACACATTACTTTCACAACCCATATCCAATCAATAAGGAAATTCTTTTGGTTCTACTTTCAAAATAATTCATCTTTCCTGCTCCACCACTAACATTTTCATGCCATCACATCTCTATACTGCATTGATATAAGAATGTCTTAATAATGTATTATGTTTGTATTCTATCTTCTTGCACTAGAATACAAACTATAGGATTAGGCATATTTTCTGTTTTGTTCAATGATATATTCCAATAGTTAGAACAGTACTCGTTCTAAACTCAATAGGTGGCTTGAGAATATTTGAAATAATGATTAAGAAGTCATAGCTGCAGACTTTTATTTCTGTTCTTTATCTCCAGATTTGTCTTGACACACCTATTTATTCTTTCTAAAGTACATAAAATCCTATATAGATTGTTTCATTAATTATTGCTTATCAGAGTTGAATGTTAGCATTCTTTCCCAACTCCACATTAATAATGTCATGTGGGAGGCTTGAAATTGTCATGGTGGAAATATTTACAACACAGCAATTGGCAAACACTACAGTATGTACCCTCCACGTACTGAACAGTTGTTAAACCTTTACCAGCACACTATTTGTCCACACCAGTCAATTCTGTCCCTAATAATATTTCTTAATTAGCAATTATGTTTTCAATAGAAATTTTTAGTTATAGTATAGATGACTGGCTCGAAGGCAAGTATACTCTTTTTCTTAATGTATTTTCTACACAATAAAATTTGTATAAAGGTGGAAATTATTTCATAGGTTCCTAGTGTCTGGATAGGGTTTCTGGATAAATTAGCAGATATTTGTCTGGGTTCCTGGCTAAATTAGCAGATATTTGTCTTTCAAAAAAAAAAATCACTCTTACAAATATTTTGTTCAAGGCATTGGATTAGATTCATACATCAAAACATTAAATGTAGATAGATGAAGGAGTAAAAATTGCTAGCAAATACAAGAAACAGTTAATAAAAACTGATGTTTAAGAGGATTAACAATGATAACAAATATGAAAAGGAGAAAGGAAATTTTCTTCATATTCTCAAATCTATAGTCATTTTGGAATTAACTAGTTTTTATTTTTCATAAGTAGAAATACTTATTGCTCTATGTGTAACAGTTTGCTCAAATATATTATGCCCATTATCATTTTAAGCTAACAATGATTCCAAGAGCTTAGCAGGAACAGGTAGAGAGTGACTCGCACTCAGAGCAGCTTAAAGGATTTGCCCAGAATCCTGTGGTGATCCAGAAGCAAAGACCTGAACAGAGGGTTTGGATTTTGTACAGCTTTTCCTTCTGTAGCAGTATCATTAGAATATTATTCTTAGGATTTTAAAAAATCCAAGTTTATAGATTTCAAATAGAATATAAACTGCTACAAGATAGCTGTTATTATTTTTAACAATAGTTCCATATTTCTTTTTCAATCTCTTTGTACTTTTATGAAAATTCTCACACAAGTACATATAAACTTCTGTTTCTTAGTAACTAGTTCTCTAAATCTCTTATTCTATAGTCCTGTAGGTATTTATTTCCTTTCTGCTGCTGGCTATAAGTAGAACTTCTTTTATATTATCTGGGGAATTTCATTTAATGACAATATTATTTTCTAGATCTCTCTGCTGGATTCCAAAATGCTATTTTTGCTATTGTGACCTAAGGTGAGAGTAAATAAATCTTTAAATAAAATGTTCTCATGAGGTTTTTTTTTGCTTCCCTAAAAGAAGTTCCCTGTGTAGCAATCAGACAAAATATATATTCATTCATAGGAAAATTTAACAGGATACAAATTGCTCATTAACTCTTACTTTCTTTATGCATGTGATTAAGGATCAGAGCAGTGATTAATTCCATCTCAGCTGCCTATAAGACTCAATTGAGAGGCTTTTTTTAAAGGTCCTCATGACTAGCCAGTTATGGAGATGTAGGCCAATTAAATCTTCATCACTGTGTTTTGAGCGCAGACATCAGCGAATATTAAAAGCTCCCCGGCTGATCCTGATATAGATCCAGGTTTGAGTATTACTAGATGAAGATAAAGCGCTATTTCACCACTTTTAAGTACTACATAACTAAGGGAAATTTTATGAAATGTAACATTGGACTGAATGCTACTATATTGTCTGTACAACAATGATACAATTTAAGTATACAATTTTACAATTAAATTATATAATTTAATTATAACTTTACATTTAACATTTATATAATTGATAAAGATATCAGACACATTAATGCTAGCTAAGTATTTAAATTAGAAAAATCTTCTCTTTAAACAGTTGAAGTTGCAGAGCCCTCTCTACTACAGGGTTAATACAGTTCCTGAAAAAATGCTTTTTGCTGAGCACAAGAAAAGTCTTCTGGGCCATGAACATCTTTTGTAATAAGAGGGAAAATCTATGTGGGGAGGCTTAAATTTTAAAGGAAACTTTTGAAAGCACTGAATTGAGAGACCCGAAATATGACTTTTCCATCGTCCCACTGAACCTCTCTCACTTTGTAAAAACTATCACACTGGCCTGGAAAACCAATATCTTTACTGAACGTGGGAAACATGGCACTATTTTGGTAAAACAAAACAAAACAAAACAAAACAAAAATCATATAGTGAACCTACAGTCAGTCCACTAAAAACACATTATTTATAAAAATGACAAATGCATTTTGTAAGTTGGGTCTTGACTTTAACAGTAGAATATATGATAGTCTCTTCACAGCAGCTATGACTACTATTTAGGTGGCAAAATTATTGGCCTTGACTTTTAAAATATATTTACTGTACAGGAGTTTGAATCACTACTGTACATTCTTTTGGCTGTGTGATATTAGCTGTGTAATAACAAGGTTCCTAAGCCAAATTGTAAACTTGTATTTGTTATTTTTCCAAAGTGACGAGAATGGTTTTGGGTCATATACAATAGCTTGAATCATTATATAAAACTTTTTTAGCCGTGTGATCCTAAGTAGGTAATAATTTCCTTAACTTTGATCTCTTCATGTGTTAAGCAGAGGGAATATTTGTTAACATTATTGTGAGTTTTAAATGAGATAATAGAACGCTTTGCAAACTCTAAAATGCTCACGCATTCAAGTTATAATTAATAGCGTTACTAGTGCCCAATACACAAATCGGATGCAGATTCTAAGAGTTATTATGGGGTGTCCCATGGAGCATGAGTTATGACCTACTGTGTTTGAGAAGGTCCTGAGAGATTTTGTGGATAAGTTGACAGATAAACCGTGCCATACATTATGTTGAACTTCACTCGACATTGGAGAGATTCCTGAGGAAAAAAAAATCATCAGCAAAAGAAGAGCTCTAAAATCATGGGATGCCTTCAGAATTGGATGAATGGATTTTGAATAGTAAATACGGAAG
The DNA here is from genome assembly GCF_043159975.1 of Macaca nemestrina. NCBI lineage: Eukaryota > Metazoa > Chordata > Mammalia > Primates > Cercopithecidae > Macaca > Macaca nemestrina. Next base: position 85,514,554 of record NC_092128.1, on the reverse strand, counting down.
GTATAGAAAATAACTGTTGGAAGACAGGTTTGGATCATATTTTTACACACCTATGGTGCCAAGAGGAGGAGTTTGTGTTTCAATCCAAAGGCAAGAGGAAACTGCTAAAGGGTGATGATTTGTTTAAAGTCACGTTTAGGATGGAACAAAGGAAGAAGGATTTATTGGGCACCAGACATTCTGCTAGACACAGTACTGCCAGATCCCTATCATTATTCTAATTTTAAATATTAGAAAACTGAACCATAGAGAGGTTAAAAATATGCCCAGGGACATTCAGCCAAGAATTCCAGAGCCAAGATTCAAACCTAAATCTAGCTGGCTTTAAATCTCTCCATTACTTCATGGGGCCTTTGAGATTAATCTGACAAGTATGTGTTGAGTTTTTTGGGAATAAAGAGGCAAAGAGGCAGGAAAATCACAAAGGAAACTCACTCAAGTTGTAACAGATGCCTAAAGAGATGTGAGAGGAACTAAAAGTGTTTCATTTTTCATGTAGTACTTTTTTAGGATCCATTTGCTATATTCTAAACATTACCAAATGCTATTAGTCATTTATTTATTTTCAATTCAGGCTAATGTAAAGGGGCTTTAATTTTTCTTGAAAATCATGTAAAAATTCTGAACGTTGTAAAAGTAAATAAAAATTTAATATTGATCCCTAACATGTAGCTCATTTAACTTGCATGGCATTGTTTATTACATGACTCAGCCAAAATGAGAAGATTCACAGGGTGTGTGCATTTTGGGGGGCCCCTGGAACTACTCAAGTACCAGAGCAGGTGATAGAAAGGTAAAGTATAGGAGAAAGTCAACTCATCTACCCATAAACATTTTCTTTGTTCTTTCCCAGCTCATTCCAAGAATGTTTGCTTAATAAAACACCTCCCACTTTCATGCTTAGTACCATTTTCAGCTCTAAGGTGATTCTGATAGTGATGAAAAAGACAGCCTCTTGTCTCAGCTGTAGTTATTGGTATAGTATTAAATTACTTACTGGGAAAATGGATATGTTAGTCAAAGGGCAGTAATTTGTATTCACTGTTGTTTTCCAAGTATCCTGCCCTGCTAGTCAAGCCAAGCATAGGAACCTCTGAAATTAGCCCCATGTTTCAGAACTTCCCCAAGTCATACCCCTCCTTTGCTTTCCAGGAGATCCAATCTTTTGTGCTGTGCATCTGTCCAGCTCCCTTATCCCAAGAACTAAACCTGCCGTTTTCAACCTGGCTGCTTAGCACTGGGTTGCCTAGCACTTCACTGGTCAATCTTCCAGGTTCTTTCTCCCATTACAGACATGTGTTTACTAAACTGATCTCCAAGCTCACAGCTGCCTGCCTGGCTGGCTGCTTGCCTGGATTTCTCAGCATTGCTCAGCCCAGTATCTGTCACTGTGCTCTTTCTTGAAGCTCTATTATTAGCTGAATTATGACTGAGGCCACATCTTACTATCTGTTCATCCAGGTATAACTTCCTCTGTTTATTTTGTCCTAGAAGGCAGGTCAGGCCTAGTTATAGATCCTTTCCCCTCTCCACTGCCCCAATGTAGTTTTGGACAGAATGTAACTCAGAGTTGGCTCAATAAAAAAGATAGGAATGTTTATGGTGATAGCTCATAGGAAGAAATTTGGAAAAGCAGTTAAGTTACAAATAAGATAAATGTGTGTTCCCCCACGAAAGAAGGTAAAACATAGTAGTAGGATTTTCACAACTTAGTGCAATTTGGGTGCCCGAGAAGACACGTAGATAATTCACGTAAAAAAAGTGCTGTCGAGAGGTTATGGATATCCCGAACTCTCTGATGTTCCATATGCAAATCCTGATCCTTAGAAGATTGACCAGTCAAGTCAGGGCCTTAGTCTTAGAGAAACTGGGTCCAAGAAATCTTATTGAGACAGGAAGGTAAGAACAAGATAGTGCTCTAGTTTCCAAACTAGATTGTGAAATGGAGATCAGGTCATAGTTAAACTTCAGATATTAAGATATTAGAACTGGAACTTGAGAATTGGAGAGGCAGTGAGTTGAATTGATAGTGATTCATCTGAATATCAACTAGAGCAGCTTAAATTGTCTCAGGCCACGTCATTATTGAGCCCTAGTTCACGGAAAGGGGAGTCATATATCTAGAGGTTTTTGGCTGTTAATTTAGCTCATGATTTCTCTACTAAGAATATTCAGTATAAACTATGACCAGTACATTTTATGACTAGTAAAATGTTGTAGGAATAATTTTATGAGCTTTCCCTTTTTCTGCATCATTTATAAATAATTATTGAATGTGTTTTTTACTCTCATATAAACTTGAAATGAAAAGGTCATCTAAGCAGTGTCTCTAAAGTTGTGTGGGAGGCCTATGTGGGAGAAACCAAAATTGTTTTCCCCGCCTTCCATTTTATCATTGGCTTAAGATATGGTTAAAATAAACATGGTCTATTGAGATATGATATTCCATAATGTATGCCTCTGTTTATGTGTGTGTCTCTGTGCGTCTGCACAGTATGGGTTACATCTACGGTTATGGATAAAAAGAAGTAAAAGCGGTTCTGCTAACTTATAGTAGTGCCTTATTATCCACAAAGAAGGATTTGAGACTAAGGAATCAGCTTCATGTCTCTTTTTAATATATAGTTTGGTCTCAGTAGTGTAAGTTTTCTAACAAAGTACATACAGAAGCAATTACTGTAATTTATTGCCATTTAGGAATAGCTCTGATTAATTTAATCTCAATATTTATTGCAATTCTGTTGTTTCAACTTTGTGATAAAGGTGAAAGGTGTGCAAAAATGAAAACACACATTTTCTGCCCTAGAACAACCTCCAATCTAGCAAGGGACAGGACATAAAAAATTAACCCTGATCACAATGTGGAAAGTGCCAGCAAATTATATACCAAAAAAGAAATACATAGGAAGCTGTATAGGCACCAACACACACGCGCGCGCGCACACACACCCCTCAGAGGATGTCCACAACAAAAAGACAAACCGTCCAATTAAAAAATGGTCAAAGAACTTTAATAGACATTTCTCCAAAGAATATACCAATGACCAATATGCATATAAAAAGATGCTCAATATTATTAGTCATTAGCAAATGACTAATCAGATGTAAATCAAATCATTTCACATCCACTAGGACGGCTATAACGAAAAAATGGTTAGAAAATAACAAGTGCTAGTAAGTATATGGAGAGACTGAAACCCTTATACCTTACTGGTGGGAATGTAAAATGGTACAGCTGTTGTGAAAATCAATTTAGCAGTTCCTCAAAACATTAAACATAAAGTTACTGTATGGCCTGGCAATTTTACTCAAAGGTATATAGCCAAGAGAACTGAAATATATGTTTATACAAAAACTTGTACACTTGAATGTTCATAGCAACATTCTTAACATCCAAAACCTGGAAAGAAGTCAAATATACATCAGCTGATAAACAGATTTTTAAAATGTAGTATATTCATTATAATGGAATATTGTTCAGCTATAAAAAGGAGTGAAGTACTGATACATGTTATAACATGGAAAAATCTGGAAAACACTAAACTAAGTGAAAGAAGTCAGACACAAAGGAAACATATTATATGATTCCATTTACATGAAATGTCCAGAATAGGCAAATCCATAGACACAGAAAATAGATTAAGGATAGCCAGAGGTTAGAGGAGAGAAAATACAGGAAGTAACTGTTTAATGGGTATAAGATTTCTTTACAAGGTGATGAAAATATTATGGGATTAATTAGTAGTAATGATTGCACAACATCATGAATATGCTAAAAATTACTGAATTGTACACTTTGAAATTGTTAATGTAGTCAATTTTATGTGACATGAATTTTATCTCACTTAAAAGTACTGTTTCACAGGCTGGGCACTGTGACTTATGTCTGTAATCCCAGTTCTTTGGGAGGCAGAGGCAGGCAGATCACCTGAGATCAGGAGTTCGATACCAACCTGGCAAACATGGTGAAACCCTGTCTCTATTAAAATTATAAAAATTAGCCAGGCATGGTGGTGGGCCCCTGTAATCCCAGCTACTTAGGAGGCTGAGGCAGGAGAATCTGTTGAACCCAGGAGGCAGAGGTTGCAGTGAGCCAAGACCATGTCATTGCACTCCAGCCTGGGCGACAAGAGCGAAACTCTATCTAAATATAGAGTTTCACACACATACACAAACCCACAGAATTTACCATATAAAGAAAGGAAATGATACATTCCAAGTAAAAGTATAATTCACAAAATATAGGTATTATGTATTCAATGGGCATGTATGAGAGAGTTTTCTAGCAGGATGTTTCAAAAACTAATTTGTGAATTAGTTTTCTGGAACTGGGAAATATTTTGTGGTAGTCCACATATCACTGACTCTTAGCGAAGGTCAACAAGAATTAGATGCAAATGGTAGCAAACAGTTTTCCATGCTCTGTTCCATAAAAGAAAATGGGAAAATCTATGTATTTCCTACATTTTAATTTTAAGGGTTTTTTTCATTATTATTCAAACTTGATTAAATATTAAGATGACTCATCCATATTTCTTAGCTGTTATTTCCTTCTAACTTAAAAGTGCATTGTAATTCTGAGATTTCTCAATCAAAAATTATATTTCAATATGTATAATGAGCAATATTTTAGTAGACTGAATGAATATATCTATATCATATTAATGTATTTAACTTTAATTGTAATAATATTTATGATAATTCTTTTATGACATTATTTTATTAACTTAAAATTTCTTGTCACCAACTAATAAGATGAAAGGTTTAAAAATAATAGTACTTTTGAAGAAAATAATTTATAATTCTTTTGGTAATATGTCTAAGCTTTGTTTCTTCATTAAATGGGGTAATCTTTATATATAACAAAACTAAAATGTTATTCACAATGCATATATAAGGTAAAATACATGACATAACTAAGTTAAAGCTTACTTACTAAAGCTTTAATTTAATTACTAAAGTAAGCTTTAATTTAGTTGTGTTATGTGTGTAGAGAAAATTCTCCTTAAAAATATCTACAAGATACTAAATCTGTAGCTTCCCTCTAAATGGACTCACCATTGAGGCTTAGCTACACATTTTATTTTTCTTATCCAGCAGTATTGTTTTTATTTAATGCAGTGACCTTTTTGTTTCTTTGTAATTTCTTTTCCAATCATACAGCCTTTTAAAAATGGCAATAGACATTTTATATGTTGGTTTTTAAATTTAGTTTCTGCTGATACTTGTTTACATTTTAAGTGGTCTCTGTTTCTGGACTGGGCTATACAATCACAATATGTGCATATAAACAATTTTTGTGTTTTCTGTTTTTTATAGATTCTACAAAGAAATTAAAGGATGTTCTTGAAGAATTCCATGGTAATGGTGTGCTTGCAAAGTATAATCCTGAAGGGGTAAAACTTCTTTTTCTTTATATCAGTTTCATATATATGCTTGGAAGAGGATATTTCTTAATGAAAAATTCTTGGAAAAATGTATGTGTGTGTGTGTGTACACATATACATTATATATGTATGATACAGATGTGTGTGTGTGTGTGTGTATATGCACACCATAAACCATTTACCATGTACCATAACATAAACAAAATTAAGTTCATAATGCAATGCTATTCTAGAAGATATATTAAATGTTGTACAACATTTTTCATTCAAATAACTCATCTATATTGTATGCTTGAAAGAATATGAATCATTTAAGTGTAGTGTTTGTTATTTTCCTAGAATTCAGGAAACAGCATTGGATAAAAGAGAGAAAGAATATGCTTGGCTCTCAGTCTATGACCCACAAATTTCAATCCAAAATGGATATTGGTGTAGGGGTAGGGAGTTACCCCTTTCAGGCAATTATTTCCTTGACCAAGGAAGGATTTTGTGTTGCTTATACCAGGTCTGTAACCTTAAGGAGCCAACTTGTACAAAAAGAGAGGGATTTTTTTTTAATCTTCTATTTTACCTTTTACCAGTAAGCTTAAGATTTCTTGAAATCATTTTCTTATGAAAACTTTGCATGTCTTGTCAATTGTTTTTGAACACCATGCTTGAATGAATGCCTTTTCCTTCCTAATTGTTTGTTAAGTAACCTATTTAATATTAGTTGAGAGATGTTACATTTTAAATGTTTGATCACCATTACTGTTAGTTCATTTGTAGGTTCAGAAGGCAACATTAGGTTGCTTCAAGCTTCTCTTTGCAAAAGATTCTTTTGTCGGGATGTATTAACTAGATAGATTTGTTTGCTGACTAAAATGTGACTTATTTTTTTGTGATTATTGTTTCATTTTTGTATGTTTGCAAGAACAGACTTCTTAGTTATCTTTCAATATTGTACTTCCCTGGGATTTATAGAACTTAATTTTAGTTATCATAACCCTCAAGCTATTCAAATTGTTTTGAGATTTCCTATCAGTATTTCTCATAGTTAGCTATTTTTCATGTCATATATTCTTATTCTGTCTACATTCTGGTACATTACTGTGACTTTTAAAATTCTTTAGGTTGGAATTTATTTTCTTAAAAAATAAAATTAATATTGGTGCCCATAAATGATGGAGAAAATAAAGGCTATTTAAAGCCATTACCATTTTTCTGTATTGGAAAAAAAATAGATGTTTGACCTACATTTCCCTCATATCGTATTTTTCTAGATGGCATAGAGAAGGGGGAAAATAAAGTTAGCAGCTAAACTTACAAAACCGAGAATTTCAAAGCCTAAGAAAGCAGAGTGGGGGCCGGGCGCGGTGGCTCAAGCCTGTAATCCCAGCACTTTGGGAGGCCGAGACGGGCGGATCACGAGGTCAGGAGATCGAGACCATCCTGGCTAACCTGGTGAAACCCCGTCTCTACTAAAAAATACAAAAAAACTAGCCGGGCGAGGTGGCGGGCGCCTGTAGTCCCAGCTACTCGGGAGGCTGAGGCAGGAGAATGGCGTGAACCCGGGAGGCGGAGCTTGCAGTGAACTGAGATCTGGCCACTGCACTCCAGCCTGGGCGACAGAGCGAGACTCCGTCTCAAAAAAAAAAAAAAAAAAAAAAAAAAAAAAAAAAAAAAAAAAAAAAGAAAGCAGAGTGGGAAAAGTAAAGATGAATTATAGCACTGAATTGCTACAAGAAAAAAAAAATTGTCATTAATATTTATATTCACCACAATACTTGAAAACTTATTTGCTTATCTAATCTATATACAGGGATAAAACCTGTTTTTCTCCCTAATGATAGCTGCTGGCTACAAACTCAGTTAAGTGATCTTGTTTGCAAAGCAGCCTTTTTGCTTCAATTTTTTTTTTTTTTTTTTAATTTATAGGGCTCTCAAGACTTAGTCTTACTGTTATTATATATTTCATGAGAATTACCATTCACCATATACTACATTTATTTATTAAGGTAGTTATTAGACACATTATTAGACACACATATCACCCTTTTCAACCATGTTATACCTTTCATAAATGTACAGATGTATTGTTGAAACATGTTATTAAAATAATGAACAGTTGAAAAACAAAAAGATCTCATTACAACTCAAGAACAATTCTAAATTAAGAGCAAAACCACTCTCTTATCTTAATTAATTTTGATAACATTTTTCCTTCAGAAGAATATTTTAAGGTTTATATAACCATTTTAAAAACTAGTATGTATCTTCTAAAAGTCAATCGAAAATAATTAGGACTATCTAATGATGAGAAATAAATCTTTATGACCTTAAAGTTCTCTTCAATACATGACCTCATCCAATTTATAAAAAATTACTCTTACAATATGACAGAATTCCTAATGTCAGTTCACATGTGACGTTATCACTCTCCATTGGCTTGTCAAGTTGACCCAAAGTTGTTTGCACTGATGACTAGTTAATGATGCTCAATTATACAAGAAAAAATGGACAATTGAGTAATCCAGCCTGAATTTGGAATGATAATTAATTCATTGTTTTCCAAAAGGAACATAGCTTGTATCATTTACATAAAATGTATTGGCAAAAATTAAATTGCTTAACCTCCTACAACATAAAGCTATTTAAATGGTAGATGTACTATTTTGCTTATAATTCCCTTGAATTACTGAATTTTTAAAGTGCTGGGGATAAAAATTTAACCCAAAAAAGATGTGACCTGTTGAAGTCTATTTTAATAGAGAAAAAATATTAGGTATAATTTGTGAATGAATCATTTACTTTTAATTCCTATTAAAGATCATTTGATAATCGTTACTTGAAGAAATGAATAAGAGAAATCTAAACAATGGCCTTAAAGATTCTGTAGGAATAAAAACCTTTCAAAGGCCTTGAGATTCCCAAATTAATAAAATTATAAAGTTTTTAAATAAAGAAACTATTCTAAGAAAAGTGAAATAATTTGTCCAAAACTTACCAGCTAGCTCACAACAGTAACCACAACAAAAACCTAATTGACTAGAATCCCAGTTTAAGGCTAATGTCCTGTGCTCTTCACTTCGTTGACCAAGCCATAGGGGAGAGGACTGTCCTCTTAGATAGGAAGGAAAAAGGTTAGGGGAAGGCATGGGAAGATATTTCTTTTGTAGTGAGTGTGGCACTTCCCAGTACACATACATGTTAATGACTCATGCCTGACAAGGGGAGAGAGTCTTACTAGTCTCCACCTACTCTTGTGTAAATAATATAATGTTAAGAACATTATTACAAGCTAGTTTGTAGCAGAGATCCAGTCTTAGTGAGATTATTCACAGTAAAACATGGTCAGGCCATATAAAGAGTCTCCTGAGAGCAGTAGAATTTGGTAGTACGAGGGGAAGACAGTTTAGCATTCCATGTGTTTTTTTTTTTTTCTTTTGGTCTTGGACTTCAAGTTCAATTTCAAATTTTTCCACTCACAGCTGAGATATGGGAAGAAAGTGGCAGATGTATATAGAAATATATTTTAATCCTTAAGGGTACAGAGAGATGCTAGGTGTGATGCTGATAGAAGGAAACCTTAGGAATGGGAAATACATATTCAAAATCTAACATACCTTTATAGGCATGGTTATATTTCTATTAATCCTCTGAAATATTTTAATCATACTATATGTGTTACATATTATATTTATCTGTCAGAACAGTTTGCTTATTATATACAAAGATTGATCTAGTCATTGATTCTCACATTTTAGTGTACCTCAGAATCAACTGTGGGGCTTGTTAACACAGGGATTGCTGTCTGCCTCCCCCCTACCCCACACAGTTTTAGATTCAGTGTTTCTGGGGTGGGGCTCAAGAATTTGCATTTCTATCAGTTTCCCAGCTTATGCTGATGCCACTGTTTTGGAACCATGTTTTGAGACCTATGGATCTAGGGTATGTTTTAAAATCAACCTGTAAACTTGAACTTTTAGCTAAATAATCAGAGATATGAGATAATGAGTATAAATTATCTTACATTAACACATGTATTCTTTCTTTCCTTGCATGCACAGAAACAAGACATTCTTAACCAAGTAAGACATTTTCTTTTCTATTAAAGTCTGTCTTTTCTTTCTTTATTCTGATATGATCTATGAATTTCTCATCCATATCACTAAACTATACTTCTGTACCAATACGATTTCTATAGTATATGAGATTGCCTATAATACTCATAGGTTATAATTGAGTTGAATGTGACACATTTTTTTTTATCAGTCAAAGGATTTGATGCCTTAATAGGAGCTGGTACCTTAATAGACAAAAAGGGTCTCAAGTGTGGTCTTCAGTTTTGTAGACTCTGGAATTAATTTTTCTAATTTCGCCAAGATATATCAGGCTGTGCTATTATACTTTATTTAGTAAAAGTCTTAATTTATTAATTTACCATGAGAAATTTTAAAATTGAATTTAAAATGCAGTGATAAGGCTTTGTTTTGTTTTGTTTTGTTTTGTCTACAGTGCTGTGATAGAATCTGTGGGGGAAACATAACCAAAGAGTTGTTGATTTTTGCCCTCCTGGGAAGATTATTCAATCTGTTACTTCAACCACTCTCCCTGAAAATCTGTTTTGTAAATTAAGTTTTAGATCAGTAGTTCAGTTGGGTGCACAGAATTCCAACACATTTTCAGGTGCTCTAAATGGATATTTTTAATCACACTAAAGTAGCTATATCTATTGTCTTCCCCACTGTAGAAATATTTCCTACCAAAATGCATAAGTTGTCTAAAACTGTAATGTTGTCTCCTTTGGACAATCTTGGATATGTACTAGCTTCTTCTTATTCTTAAATTGTTTGATGGTTTTAATGACAAGAGCCACAGTAATTTCATGTCCAACATGTAAGATACAATTATAACATCAGAATGATACTGGTGGACTTAGATACAGGTCCTACATCTTACAATATCCTATAAAGAGGCACTGGTAACATGGCAACTCATCGACTGTGGTGACATTTACTAGCCTCCGTTTCAGAGGATGACCTTTTCCTGATTTCACCTGTGACTTTTCTGGAAACTTGTTTCCCCAAATATGGACTAAGTAGGCTTGATGACACTTAAGAGGCAATCCCTTGGAGTAAATGATTATTTTCAAGAATGTCATTCAAGAATTGTCATTCAAGTATGTACGTTTTTAGGACTTGGCTATTAAATGGCTTTTGTTGAACACCCAACAAACACACCTTTTTGCACAACCTGCATCCTTTCTAGAGGCTGTCTGAAAACTCATGTCAAAATAAGCTCTAGCTTTTTGGGAGGTCAGCAGAATGAGTTTCTTCCTTTTCCTTGCCCAGTCTTTGTTTCATGTGCAATGACTTAGCAGGCAAGCAATTGCAGTTACAGAATAGAAAGAACTGACAAAACTGAGGGTATTCGAGGGGAGAAGAATGAAAGCCTGCACATGTTACTGCTCTATGTGTGCTCTTTGTTTATCAGTGTTCTCTGAGCATAGGATTTTCTCCGTACATGTTTCCTGTCAGTAGATGTTCCTTGGCCTGAGGCTGAGTTATGCTTTCATAACTCCACAGGGGCTTTCTTTATTTTTGCACTTGGTACTCTGTAATGTAGTTTCTCTTAATGTGTATACCCTTTACATTCAGACAATATGCTTTTACCCCTTAATAAGGAACCTGGGGATTCAAAACCTACCTTTTGTAGTGCTGCTGCCTAAAGTAATATTTTAAATGTCCTTAACAAGGATAATGACAATGATATAATTATTAACAATGATATAAACACCTTTTTACTGTAAGCTATAATTATCCTTCTAGAACCAAATTCAACCCTTTCCATTATGGAAAGCATAAGGAAAGTGTAACAGAGAAAATATGGTCTGAGGAGTCTGACTGACCTGAATTCATCTTAACGGGCCTTGGACAAGTTTTCTATCTGTCGTTTGTTCACCTATAAAATGAAGAGAGCATCAGCCTTATTGGACTGTTAAAAGGGTTAGATTCTAAAGTGTATGTATAATAAATAGCTCTGTGTCTTGCACATAACAGGTGTTCCACTAATGTTTAGAGACAGTGGCTGTGGTCATACTTTAATGATCAATGTGATTTCACAGAAAAGTTCTAGAGCACATGCCAAAGATGAGAGTGAGAATATTGGAGATATACCACCAACAAATTCTGTTTCCTTCATTTTCTCAGGACCTCATTTTCTCATTTTAAATTGAGGAACTCTAACTCTGCTGTCTTCTGCACTCAAAAATAATTTCCTTCCACCATGCGGTAGGAGTGGGGATCATGCCATGTAATTTGCTTCCCCTCCCAAACCTGGCCACAATCCAGAGTGCTGTCCTGGTAGCAGAGCTATTATCTCTTGTATTGCTCCACTTCCTACAACTATATGGTGCTAGGACACTTAGTTAGCAAGGAACAGAAGAAGCACATTAACCAATATTTCTGCTTCTCTTCCCTATTACCATCAATACAGTTTCAGTGATGTTCCTCTTCTTATCAAATCTATGTACAATTATAAAATACAATTATATCAATTGTGACCAATTGCTTTCTTTACAAAGAAGTTTGAAATCAAGCATAAATACATTTGGGAAGTAAACAAATAACTCTCCTTAGTTTAATAATAAATGCCAACTTTGAAAAGGGGTATTTAAATTCACATTGTAGAATGTTTGTTCTTTCACTTCTTTAATAACATTTATTAAACAATTGGTATAGAATTTAAAAATTAATGTTGGGGTTTCTAGGTGATCTTTTTGTACTTTTCCAAATATAAGTTAAAAAATTAAAACCAACATTACTCTGTCACATCTAAATTTTATTTTTAGGGTTTATCTGTTGTTTTTACTTGTGCTTTTTCATCATTAGAAATAGCTTTTTTGGCCAGCTATCTTACACCAGCACTTTGGGAGGCCAACACGGGCCGATCACTTGGGGGTCAGGAGTTTGAGACCACCCTGCCAGCCTGGCCAACATGGTGAAACACTGTCTCAACTAAAAATGCAAATATTAGCTGGGTGAGGCTGCAGGCGCCTGTAGTCTTAGATACATTGGGAATCTGAGGCAGAAGAATCACTTGAACCCAGAAGGTGGAGGTTGCAGTGAGCCGAGATGGTGCCATTGCACTCCAACCTGGGCAACAGAGTGAAACTCCATCTCAAAAAAAAAAAAAAAGAAATAGCTTTTTCAAGCAAAAGAGCATTGCAGGGTACTAAAGGAATATAAATCTAGACATTTTGGTAAAAATGCTTAGAATGTCTATAAAGTTTAATTTTTAAAGGTGAAAGAAATAATAAATCATATTTTTAGGTGAACAAGTTAAATTTTCCACTTAGAAAAATACCTCCAGTAGCAATGTGGACCATGGACTTGGGTAGAAGAGAAGACTAGATATGAATTACGGAGGCAGTCCAATCAAGTAAGAACATTAGATGACAATGGGTATCAGAATGGAGATGGGGGGTAGGCAGATTTGGATACATTTCAGATATGTGACCCAAAGTAATAGGTTATACTTTGAATACCAAAGGGTACAAAAACAGTTACAGTCAACACAGGGTTTTCAAGAGTGGGAAATTGAATAATCATACCATTACTTTTAATTGTTATACCTTATTTGTGTATATCTTTTTTTTATCTGAAATGGCAGACCAATTTGACACAGAAGAAAATGCATCTAATACTGATAAACCAGTGGGAAATTACCTTGTACCATGTGTTATTATTGCAAAATCTGTTTAGAAAATTATACTTTAAGTATAATGTAATGCACATTGAAGTTAGAAATATTTATGTCTTCAGTGTCAATTAGAAGCTTTTGGTGTTGGGCAATTTAAGGAAATTTTCTGAGCCTCAGTTTCTTTGTCCATAGGTATTGTGATGATTAAATGATAACACACATATAACATACTTAGTGCAGTTCCTAAAACACAGTAACATGTGGATAGTGTTACATAATGAGGACCTATAATGTAAAAGACTGTGTGATGCAAAATCGTGTTGGATCATATAGCCCTTCAGGAATGAGAAGTTTTTAATTGTCTTTCTACTGAGTCTTCATAATTGTAGTCTTAGGTAAAGCTAGAGTTAGTGGAATATGTGCCTCTGAAGTGCTAAAATAGTTTGCATTTGCCAAAACTAATTTAAAAATTAAAATTCAAGGTTTTCACACTTTGCACTCTTTCTCTTCAAAGGAACTATCTATTTGACAGATTTAGGGGACTATCAAGGAACTCTCTGAAATTTGAAATAATGAATAGTCAATTGCAGTGCAAGATAAGCATAAGAAATGCAATATTTAAAATATAAATTTTTCTAAATGAATTTTAATATAAAAAATATATTTTGAAATCTCAGTAAGATAGCCATGCTGCATATTTAATCAATATACTTTCACTCAGTGACCTTCATATCAATTTTTAAAATTTAATATAATTAGTTAATAATATAAATTAGAATGTGAAATAGAAATGGAAACTGTAAAAAAAAAAAACTCTGATTAATTTAAATTATTATCTATTTAATTTCATCAGAGTTCTTTGCTCAGTAAGTGCATAGTATTTTACACATATAGGTACTCAGTTAACATTTGTTGATAGATAAAGTGATTTCTTTGTGGTTTCAAACAGTTACTTTAACTATAATAGTTGAATGATTCATTTTTGTGTTTTAGGGATCATTTATTAATTTGTGGTGAATACAAGTTAGAAAAACATAGAAACTGCCCATAGGCTATCTTTTGTCTGATACTAATAAGTGTTAATTATGGTCACATGGTTCTGTTAAAATATGAGTCAGATCATGGAATTTCCTACTAAAAACTTACTCCATGTTAAAGCTATAACTCTCTTTTGATGAACTAATATCCTGTGTGCTCTGCCCGGTCCACACATCACCACAGCTTGAGTCTTTGACCTTGTATTCTATTACTCTAGTCCTCCCTCACTCCTGCTCCAGTTTCCTGCTCCTCCTCACTGGCTCCAGTGGAAATTTCTCTGGAACAGGAGCATCCTTATAACTCAGGGCCATTGTACTAGCTGTCTTCTCTGCCTGAAATGTGCTTTCTCCAAATATGTGCAAATATGTGCCTCATCACCTTTAAATCTTTACTGAAAGAGTAGCTTCTCATTTCTTGATAATTGGATTTAAAAAACTGCAAGCACATTCCCCCAAGAAATCTTTTTCTTCTTTATTTTTTTTCTATGGCACTTAATACCATTAGGCATTGTAGATTCAGCACATTAATGTTACTGTTTTCTTATTCCTTTCATTAGAAGCTAAGCTCCTTCATGGAAGGAATTTTGTGTGTTCTAGTAACATCTTTACCCAAACACCTAGAACAGAGCCTGGTGCTGAGTGGGTGCTCAAAGAACACTTTTTGAATATGAGAAAATCCACAACCCAAAACTACGAAAAGAAATTAAGGATAGAGTGATGACATTTATTTTCATTCACTTTGAATCTGCTTGGATGAATACTAGTGTCTTCTCTTTAGTATTAACAAGGATTTAAAAACAAAGGATCCAGATGGTCAGAAATAATAATGAAAGGCATATAGAAATGTGCCTTGAATCTGTGCCAATTTGGCAGCGACATCTGAGCAGCTCCCTCAGTCAGTATTCTTTACAAATTCTCTGTTATCTCCCTAAATAGTCTGTGGCTGTTCCTTAAGGAAAAAAAAAAATGAAAAAGCAGTTTTTAAAATTTTGAACATTTGTGTGTGTGTGTGTGTGTATGTGTGTGTGTGCGTGGATGTGCGTGGATGTGTTTGAGCCTACAGCAATTCAATTTTTAAGTAGTCATTCAGTTAAGTCTGACCCAATTTTCATCATTAATGGCTTCATTGATATGCATATAAATGATCTCATTCTATTTAAAGGTCACAGTCTTCCAAAAGCAATTCTAATGCTGTTACATGACAGCCGTAGAAACTCTGATGCCTAAATTTGGAAATTTTCTTGTAAGTCATGATATAAGGAAAATGTACAGATGAGGATATCATCCATTTATCAGAAATGTCTAATAATATGGACAACATAGAATTTTAGGAGATATTTGAAAAGACTTTACTTACAAGAGAAGAAAAGGGATGGGTTAACCAGGAAACTCATTGAAGAAACATTTCTCAGTGAATTGAAAACTCTGAGTTAGAAAATTAAAAAAAAAAAACATTAGCCAGGTATGATGGCACCATCCTGTGGTCCCAGATACTTGCGAGGCTGGGGTGGAAGGATTGCTTGAGTGTGGGAGATCGAGGCTGCAGTGAGCTATGACTGGGCCAGTGTACTCCAATCTGGGCAACAGAGAGAGACCCTGTCTCAGGAAAAAAAAAAAAAAAAAAAAGAAGAGGTTTGTGTTTTCTCACATTGTAAGCCCTATCTATTGCCAGAAAATATGAGATAAATTAATTTTGCTCCAAAGAACACAGTGAAGAAGTTTGAGAAAGAAATTTACATTGTCAATAACACTTCAGCAATAAAAAATGTGATGTCATCTTGTAGAAATAATTTAAGAATTGAGGAAATTTTTACTTCATTCTTATATCTGTAGTAGGCTTTTATTTTTCAAAGGAAGATTTATTTTTTAGAATTATTGCCTTATAAAAGTTGTTATTTGTCTCTGTTACCTGACACAGAAATGTTATAGCAAAGTATTTGAGACACACAAAACCTGAAGGTTTTATTCAGAAAGATGCAATAAAGTTTACAGTTTTCTGTACCAATAAAAAGGCAAATTGGCTGGGCATGGTGGCTCACACCTGTAATCCCAGTATTTTGGGAGGCCAAAGCAGATGGATCACCTGAGGTTAGGAGTTCATGAACAGCCTGGCCAACATGGTGAAACCCTGTCTCTACTAAAAATACAAAAATTAGCTGGCTTGGTGGTGGGCACCTGTGATCCCAGTTATTCAGGAGGCTGAGGCAGAAGAATCGCTTGAACCCAGGAGGCGGAAGTTGCAGTGAGCCAAGATCATGCCATTGCACTCCAGCGTGGGGAAGAAGAGCAAGACTTTGTCTCAAAAAAAGAAAAAAAAAGGCAAATTAAGTTAACTTAAAAATGTATCTAAGCTTAGGACAGTGCTTCCTTTTACCTACTCCTTTTATTTATTTTATATATTATGTGCCCAAGTGCATGCTAACTGCTTTACATCAATTTTTATTACATTGAGACAACTCTGAATGATTGATTCCTTTTTTTTTATATATGGAGTCTCTGCCTCCAAGGTTCAAGTCATTCTCCTGTCTCAGACCCCCGAGTAGCTGGGACAATAGGCACATGCCGCCATGCCTGGCTAATTTTTTTATTTTTAGTAGAGACGGGGTTTTGCCATGTTGGCCAGGCTGGTCTTGAACCCCTGACCTCAGGTGATCTGCCTGCTTCAGCCTCCCAAAGTGCCAGGTATGATCCAGCATGCCCAGCCTGAATTATTGATTTCATATACAACTTTATATGGAGGGAATTAAGACTTAGAGCTGTCAGAAAATAAAACAGTATTTTGCTTGCTGAGCCAGAGAGAACTACACTTCAGAAATTTCAGAAAGTCTTCCTGAGTGCTGAAAAAAGAAGAGTCAAGAAGAAATGTATTGCTTATTAGGAGAAATGCCAATGATTCAGGAATTTTTACTCCTTAGTTCAGCTAAATCCAGGTTCTTGTCTCACAACCAGGAAAAATTAAGCATGCAGACACATTGAAGGCTGAGGAGAGCAGAATTTATTAAATGAAAGGAAAGTGCTCAGAAAAGAGAGGGTCCTACACACAGGTTTTCACCTCACAAATTGAATACCAGACCACCACACATGAGATGAAGAGGTCAGGCTCCTCCCCTGCATAAAGCACGAATTTCTGGTGGCTTTGCCCCATCATTCCAGTGCACATGTGGGCCCTTAGTCTGAGCCACTACACATTGATTCATTTCCCTACTGAGCATATATCAAGGGACAGAATTTTTCTCTGTGACCATGCTTAGGCAAGCCCCCCTGTGCACAATGGCCTGGGTGGGTCACAGGTTCTCTGCGGACCCTCCTTTATCTGCCGAGGCATTTTTCTGCCTCCTACCTCTATTATTCTCCCCTCTAAAGTAGTACACTAGAGGTACTGCAGTTAGAATAGGGACGAAGACTGATCTTAACTACTTCCTGCTGTTAAGGGGTGCTGTTTTGGAAATATGGCAGTCATAACTCTCTCAAAAGCCTATTTAAGGTTCTCTGTAAAAAGAGGCCATCATTCGAGACTCTGGTTTTATGACTGCTTGGAGTTTGATGGCCTGAAGGTGAGAAGAAACAAACAGGGTTATTAGAAGACATATATTAAAACCAAACAAAGAGGGATGGGTAAGGGCAGCTCAAAAATCCTAAGGCTGCCAGCATGCCCAGATAACTGGTGGCTATAATTATGCCTGCAAGATTTGGTTGCATGGGGCTTGGCTTTGGTTAGCTCCTTTCCTCTTATTTTCCCAGAGGAACCTCTGGGTTATGAGCACCCTATTTACTCCTATCATCTGTCGGGATTTTCAGGATAATTTTTCAGAATTAAAATATTGATCCAGATTATTACATTACCTATGCCTTTTGTTTCTTCTGAGTTGTAGCCAGAAATTGCCGGTTGGTTCACAGGAATAAGAGGGTTAATCTAAAATATAGGCCAAAAAAAAAAAAAAAAATTAAAAACAACTAATGAGACTAGAATTTGATGACAAATGTGTGATAAGTTTTGAAACATAATTTTTCTCTCCCCAGTCCTCATTTTTGTTAAAAACAAATCATGATAGGACTGAGCTGTTTGCAAAATAGACTTCAGTCTTATACTTGGCCTGACAGTTTGCATAAAATGCAGCAAGAATAATTATTTTTACATAGGCTTTTAAAATTGCTTTCGATGGAATTCTGCTCCATAAGGAATCTCAGATAGGACTTGTAAAGTCAAGCCCAGTCATGGGTTAGTACCCTCAATACCTAAGAATTGGGTGAATTCCTCTCTTCTTGACATCCCTAGAATATAGAGTTCGTGGGCCCATTAAGTGACATTCTTTACTCATCACAGATTAGGAAACCAGGATGAGGACTGTGTAGACAAGGTATGAAGCCAGTTTTCCCAAGGGGCTTCTATTGGCTCTGCAAGTCGAGCGTGATTCCTTAAAGGGAAGCACACCTCTCCAGTCAAAATCTTAGTAAAATAACCAGTTTCTCCAATTGTGTACTGTTGCCAAAGAAAATGAATTCTTATTGCATTGATGCAAATAACCATATTGCCATAAGAACACTCACAGATAGTTTCCAAATTCTAGAGGAACTAGGCAAAGAGAAAGAAGTATGTTCCAAATTTTGTTCACATGAGTATACCTTACTCAATTATTAAAGACTGTAAATAGCTGAAAATAAAAGTTTTCTTGACTCTAAATAACAAAACAAGGATCAGCAATGTTTCAAGCAAAAAGTTTTTAAAAAGATTACTTCAGTTTTCTATATTTTATTTTTATTTATTTATTTATTTTTTTGAGATGGAGTCTCGCTCTGTCGCCCAGGTTGGAGTGCAGTGGCTGGATCTCAGCTCACTGCAAGCTCCACCTCCCGAGTTTAGGCCATTCTCCTGCCTCAGCCTCCTGAGTAGCTGGGACTAGAGGCACCCACCACCTCGACCGGCTAGTTTTTTGTATTTTTTTTTTTAGTAGAGACGGGGTTTCACCGGGTTAGCCAGGATGGTCTCGATCTCCTGACCTCATGATCCGCCCGTCTCGGCCTCCCAAAGTGCTGGGATTACAGGCTTGAGCCACCACGCCCGGTGATTACTTCATATTTCTATTAGTTCATCCATTAAGTTAACTCTTGTTCTACTTAATACCCATGAATGTTTCAGCTCTTCATGAGTCCTGTACATTTTCCTTTTAGTCCAATGTTACAGTCTCCAACGTTATCAGAAACTCGTATTTGAGAACACCCATCAAAGTTTTATAGCTGATTATAAACCATCTTTTGAAGAGGATCAAAAGAAGACAATTGTGAATAACAAAATGACCTGGGTAGTTACAGTCAGAAATGTGATTGACAAAATGTGGTTATCTCTGTGGTTTACAATAACTTAATAAAATAACCTTAATTGTGATTGATAGCATATGCTCAAACATTAGAATTTTAGAAATCCCATACAATTTTGGGACATATGTTAGCATTATTCACTAAAATATAACCCAAAGAAAATTAAACATAATTTTGGCAATCCTATGTACCTAACCATATTAAATTATTCTGTTTACCTCTCTTCTTCTGGATGCTCTAGGGACCCTCTGTAGCATCCAAAAGCTAGGGGTCAGGAAAGACAATCTTGAAGCTGAAATTTGATTTCGGGAAGGCTGTTAAATGTTAGAGGTTTAAAACATTGATAATTTGAAATACAATCCCAGTTAGTTATTTTGTTAAAATGATGACTCAAAAATTTTAAAACAGGGAAAGCCTTTACTCATTAAGAGGAAGGACTTAACTTTTCAAACATTTTGTCTCCTGTCTTCTCTTTCTTTTCCTTGACAGTCTATTTACAAGGCAAATGAAAATCGTTCTTTATTCTTTACTATTACATAAAAATCTTGAACAAGGGAGAGAGAGCCAAATTTTACCCTTACATTAGTTTACTATTAACACAAATTTTCTAATGAAACCTTATAGACAATTCTATACATTCTAAACCAGTTTGACCATAAGGTAAGATTCTTAAAAACCTTTTATAACCCATTACAAATTTTGCTAAAGAACAGATTAGTGCTTTAAGAAAACCTTATTGTGCTTTTATTTCATTGTTCAGTTTACAGAAAAAAAAAAAGTATAATATCCTTTGAATTTAGTCTATGTTCATACACAGAATTTCTTTTGCAATATTAAATTTAGAAAAATTCCACAACTTGTTTAAAGATTTAGCTTATTGAAATTTTTTAAATTTAAAACAATCCTTTAACCCTAGGCAAAAATTTACTTACATTTCCATGCCTTCTTATAATCTTTTACTGAAAATATATTTTACTATTCTTACACACCTTGCATGTATACCTATTTTCAGTGGTGGTCTCAATTACATGTTATAATGGTAACTCTTAGCAATTTTTAACTTTAATGTAAAATCCAGTAAATTGTTTTAATTATGCACTAGGCACAAATAAAGTTTGATTCCTTCTAGCCTGTTCAAGGGTTTGGTTAATTCTATATGTCCTCAGGCCTTACCAAGTTGTAAAGCAGGCAAGTTGAACAGTCCTCAAAGGCCAAAGAAGCAGTTTACAACCTTAAAACATTTATCAAACTTAGTATCTGACTTGCACAATTTAGATCACCTATTTAAATTTTAATGACATTTGAATTTTACCAATAATCTTTAAGACTTTTTATTTCTCAAAGATTAAAATTACATGAACCAAAAGGTATAACAGCTTTTATTTTCCTCGAAAAAATATTTGATCTAGTGCTTATTTTTCTTTAGGCCAATTAATTAGAATGCTTTTATATAAAAATCACATATATAATTATATAGACAAAGAAGATGCAGTAGTTTTAAGATTTTTCATTTGCCAATCTCCTAATTGTATAATTGGCCTGAGGGTGGAGCCCTTTAAGAAACAGAGGTAACAGTACCTAATAAGCAGATATAAGTGGAAGACAAAAACAGATTTTGAAAGGGATTATCTACCTCTAATTACTGGGGTTCCATGAGGAAAACAGGTTTCTCCAAAAATGGAATACGTTATATCTTTTCTGATTTTCCCAAGTAGTTTCAGTTCATCAGAAATTATCTTAGGGTGTCTCATGAGTTCATTAAGAGTGACAAGACAAAATGGAGAAAAAAAGTTCAGTTGATGGGGAAAAAAACTTTCTCAGAAAAACAAGATCCATGAAGAGAAAGACATAAAGGCCTTTTAAATATCCCTATAGCTTGGATATCCACTTTTAATTAAGTTGAGCATTCTTTAAGAAAATCCTTTTAAATCCCTGGATACCCAACTTTAGCCAAGCCAAATGGCTCATATTTCTGGCTTTTGAACTTTACTAAAAGTAACCTCACAGGTGAAACCAACAAGCCTCAAAAGGTTATGATTTAACTGCAAGTGTATGAAGTGTTTTCAAAGGGGTGGTAAGCAGTTTTTACAAAAACTAGAACCTTTAAGGGTAGCTCAGAGAAAGGAAGATTCACAAAAGAAAGCTAGAAGTTGTTCATGGAGTGGGAGAGAATCAGCAAATGGCAGAAGTCCCATAGGTATCTATTGGAAACTACTCATTCCCTAAGCCAGGACTGATCCCAGGCTGCCACTGTAAAATGGCAGGTACAAAAACAACATACTGCCACATGGTTACGAGTCATCCTTCCAAGGATGTAAAACAAGATGGAGACCTGCAGAATAGTTTGGTATTGGGCAGTTTGCCAGGCTGACTCGAACAGTGGGCTTATGGGGTCCTAGGTCCTTATCGCATCCTAAGGTACTCCTCTTTCTGACAGAATGATATAGAAAGACATGCAAAGCACACCAGATTGGCTACAGCTTGAGACCAACCTCATAAATCCTTTTCGATTAATCAAAACTTTATAGAGAATATAAACAGTGATCCTTACCTTTCCTTTTACTGGTTTGCACAGGGAGAGGGAGGCCAAATGTCTGACTGTTATAAAATATTTTATCTCTTTGCTGGCATGTCAGGCTTCTGGGTTCCCCTCCCCTGAGCTCAACTCTAAGCCAACTAGTTTAAGGTTTGAGAAATAAACAGGTTGAAGGATGCATCTGAGAGGAGTGTCCTGTAGTATGGAGACACGATTAACCATCTGTGAAGAGAGGACCAAGGGGGAAAAAGAAAGCATTTTTTCCAAAGGAGCCCCAGGGCTCAGAATGTATCTGTAAGCAGCACAGACTGAAGATGAATGGCTACTCATCTAGAAAGAGGGGAACAAGGCGTCCCTGGTTCCTTTCTTTTCCTAGCGAACACCCAGGGTACATGAGAGAGAGAAGGAAAAAGCTTCCTCTTTCCTTCTTTCATCCTTATATCCCCAAGTCCTGGTGACCACAACAGGGTGCCACCCATGGGTGTCAATGCAGCTTTCACTCACGTTAACAGGTGGGCCTAGGGCATGGGATTATCCACACTTCCCCATGCACTCACTGCCTTTCCCTCTGCTATAAGTAGCCTTTGAGTTCCCAAAACCTCATTTACGCCATGGATACTAGCATGACCTCTATCCATGAAATGGGAGGCTTGGCTTAATCAACCAGAATTAGTCATGCTCATGTGTGGTGTGTGCCTTTTAACTTCCATTGTTGTCTGCCTCTGGATCCCTAAGATCCAGTTTTCTTTCCTAGGGCTTCAATCCAAAGCTTGGAATTGAGTTTGGGACAAAAGAATTACCTCCCTATCATAAGCCAGATGCTAAGGTGAAGCTCTAAAATTGGGTCCTCTCAAACATGAGAGAGAAAAGGGTGTCCTGTGCATTGGAGTCCTGGCCTAATAAAACACCTTTCAAGAAAAATCCTCTGGCATTGAGAAGCCCCTTGTACTCACAGGGCTGTGTTATTAGGTTGGTGCAAAATCAATTGTGGTCCCTGCCAATCTAGGTAATAGCAAAAACTGTAACTACCTTCACACCAATCCATGAACTCCTGACCTGGTGGAGAAAAGAAAGGAAAAAAAAAAAAAAAAAAAAAAAAAAAGCTTAAGCAGAGGGCAGGGAAATGCCTGCGGAAGAAACCTCTTGTTCTTATACAAACAGAGAGAACATTTTAATCGTTGTCCCACCAAGCTGGACTCCTTGGCCAGGGGAGAGGAAGACTGTATGGATGTGTGGCAGGGAACACTGGCCACCTGTCTGCACAGGGCCTCTGGCCCCCAAGATTGCCCTGGGGCCCAGGCAGCAACTTCGGCTCAGTCCCACCCTGCATGGCTGTTGGACGCCAAGTGTATATACAGCAGACACGGCCATGTGCCCCAGCAGGGAGGGAATGGGGCACAGGGAGCCACCACTTTTGCATCTTTCCCATGTGGCAGCCATTGGGGTTGGGGTGGAACACCCTTGGTATTGTAAAAGAAAAGATAGTTGCCATTACAGTCCTGAAAAAAAAAGAAGAAAAATGCCTTAGCAAAGACTGTGTTGGACTGAGGCCGACATTCCCAAATCCAAGAGTGACGCAGGGGATGCAGTTTCCTCTGCCTTCAGAAAAAGTCTAAGGACTGGAAGACCTAGAAACGAAAGTGAAAGGAAGGGTTCACATTTTACTCACCCTTCCTCATGTCCCCATATAGGCCACCAAATGATGCAGGCATTTTTGGTTCTTAATTCAGCTAAATACAGGTGCTTGTCTCACGACCAGGAAAAATTAAGCATGCAGACACGTTGAAGGGTAAAGAAGGTGGAATTTATTAAGAGAAAAGAAAGCTCTCAACAAAGAGAGGGGTCCTGCATTCAGTTTTCCACCTCACAAATTAAATACCAGGCCACCACACATGAGCTGAAGAGGCCAGGATTCTCCCCTGCATAAAGCATGACTTTCTGGTAGCTCCACCCCATTTTTCCAGTGCACATGTGGGTCCTTAGTCTGAACCACTTCACAATGATTTATTTCCCTTACTGAGTATGTGTTAAGGGACATGCTTAGACCATGGGCATGTTTAGACAGGCCTCCTGTGCACAATGACCTGGGCAGGTTGGAGGTTCTCCAAGGACCCTCTCTTATCTGCCAAGACATTTGTCTGTGTCCTGCCTCTATCAATAGATATTAAAGTTCATTTTTCCTTTTGCTTGGTTATTTTTCTGGCTTTCATCATTAAATTACAGAGAGTGATTTTAATGACCATCTACCTGGGTTCTGAAAGGCTCTGTAAAGAGCACACACTTGGGATTTGGCATATTTTTCCTTCAAAAGAACAGATAAATTCCTTGCCCCATATCAGTTAGGTGGTGGGTGGAAGTATTAGAATTTGAAACACAATTGCTTTATTCTGAATTCTGTTTTTGTTGGTTTTGTTTGTTTGTTATGTTACCAAGTTAAAATCTTGGCTTGAAAGAAGTGTTTTAAGGTATAATTATGGTGCAAAAGCAGATTCAGAGAAAAACTTTCACTAATTTCTAGTCCTTTACTACTTCTAGAAGTTCACATTTTATTACTAGCTTTTAAAGTAGCAACAAAGACAACAATGAACCATGCATGCTTGTTAAATGAATATGAAAACATGTGAAGTAATGTGGCTTTTAGGCTTCTTCTTCAAATATTGTTTGGAATTATGAATTTTTAAAATGGAGATTCTTTACACAAAAATTGCTTCAGTTACATACAATGTTTACTGTGTGCCAGATGTCATTCAGATGCTTTAAAAATAGTAAATAATATGTTCCTCCTAACAAATCAAGAAGTAGGTGCTATTATTCTCATTTTATAGATGAAGAAATTGAGGCACAGAGAGCTTAAATTGTCCACAGTCACACAGCTTGTGTTGGTTTCAAGAGTAGATCCAGGTAGTCTGACTTCAAAGACCATGCTCCTTATCATCTGTTGTGTTGCTAAATAAAATACTGACTATGGAAGACCTAGGAACAGAAGGAAGTGCTGCCATAAGTAACTTTGCTTCTAACCATAATGCTTGTGAATATTTTCATCCCACAGACTTCCTGCAACTTTACAATAAAATCAACTCCTGGTTCCTCATGGGCCTTCATACATGTTGAAGATTAGCTATCAATTTTGGTCACTCAGCCAAGTGAATGTGGAATACTTCTCTTTAATAGGCCGTCTCTAAGGAGCTCTCTTAGTAAGAGTAGGTGCTCCTTTTCAAGGAAACTATTTGGATCTCGTGTCTGACTGTTGGCCTAATCACCATGTTTTTAAGTGTTGGCTGAATTCATTGTAGCAAATTGCTTTTTTGGAAGCACTACTCCTACCTGAGGCTATTCTTCACGTTTTTTAATATTATTTAGAGTTTTTGGTTATGTAATTCACTCTTCTACTAGAATTGACAATCTTCTTCTTCTTCTTTTTTTTTTTTTTTTCTGAGACAGAGTCTCGCTCTATCACCAGGCCGGAATGTAGTGACACAATCTCAGCTGACTGCAACCTCCACCTCACAGGCTAGAATTGACAATATTCTATGGTAGTGGTGGTAATTTATTAAATATGGAAGAAAATGAAATCTTCTTACTGCCACCAAAATAAATATCTGAAGTGTCCTTGTGAGAATCAATAAGCAAAGTGAAACTAAATTAAAAAGTTAGATTAAGGTATAGGCAGAATCTTGGGACTATTAATAAATAAAGGGTTTGGTTTCATTGTTTTATTGCCTGAGATTCTATTAGGTAAAAAAGCAAACATCGTATATAAGCTTAATTGGCACATGATCAAATCTATACAAATTTACTATCTCTAATGATATTCCTGAATGTCATATTTAATTTTAGGTTTGTCCCAAATAATGCAATAATAAAATTGGTCATTCTCCGTGTCTTTCCCCCAGTATTATCACACTGGAAAAACAAACTTTCTATTACAAAGTTAATTTTATTCTTACCTGCCAGGAATGTGAACAGATCTAAGAGTATCAGCCAGCCAAATTTCCTCTTTGTCCTATTTTCAGTTGCATCTCAGCACATTAAATTGGGAAAAAAAATTGCTCTTCAAGGGCTTACTATCAAGCCCATCGCTTGCACTCTCTTGATCTGGGTACATGTGGCTTGATTCCAGCCTCTTCTCTGTAGGTCTTCTAGTCCTTTCAAATGCCCTACTGGAGAGAACCCAAGACCACTCCATCAGCCTTCTCCTCCATGTGGTCTACATCTGTTTCCCAGAAAATAATCATGCACCATTGTTCCTGCAGTCATGAGGAGTTTTGGCCAACTTAAAATAGCACCATTTTCTTGCCTTTGTCCCCAGAGCACCCATGTGCTTGTCCTCAATTTCCTAGGAAGGAGTCAGATCCTGGCCCACTGCCTTCATCTCCAAGGAGAAACCAAGCTCTTCACTATGGCTCCTGTGAAAGGCTCTCATTAAGCTTGAGATTGGAAGTTGTCTTCTATCACCGTTTCCTCTAAAGGGCATGGAGATCCTAACACCACCAAAATTCTCTCCAAATAAATGTCTACTCATTTATATAGTTCTACAATGAGTATCAGAGAGTAAGGTCTTAAAATATGTTTCTTTGGAAAGTCTACATATGTAGTTTTAGAAGGTTATATCCATTGAGCTTGGCATTTAGTTGACATATTAAGGTTAACCTCTTTTTACATTGTCAAAAGCAATAATCACCATTAGTGACAAGCAAAAAAGATGGAAAATTCCTCTCTCTCTGAATGCCTGTTGTATATAAATGACTCTGTATTGGCTTGTTCACAGTGATTGCCTGATTTAATCACTGCAACAACTGTGTGGGGTGGGATTATTATTATTCCCAATTTAGACAGGAGGAAACTAAGTTTCAAAGAGTACATTTTTCAAGGCATTACAGATACTGTGGAAATAGAAATATCTAACTAGAAACTTATTCCTCTTCCTGCTATGCCATCACAGGTAAGACATACATATCCCAATGCCAATGTTAGCCCAGGACGACCCACTCTATTTCTCAAATAGGCACTTGCCTTTTGTTAAACTTGGATATAAAATGGTTTGAGGTCATTTCTACTTCTAATGATTTTGAACACAGCACAAAATTTTAACATTTGGTTGGATCTTAAAATATATGTTTAAAATTTTTTTTTTCCAGACAATAGATTTTGAAGGTTTCAAACTATTCATGAAGACATTCCTGGAAGCCGAGCTTCCTGATGATTTCACTGCACACCTTTTCATGTCATTTAGCAACAAGTTTCCTCATTCTAGTCCAATGGTAAAAAGTAAACCTGCTCTCCTATCAGGCGGTAAGTTTACTTACTTTAAACGTTTATATAATACAAATTTCAAAGGCTAAATAAATATCTAGTTATCATAAAAAATGAATGATGATTTGCATAAAAATTGTTTTTTTGCAGTATTTAGACTTTCACAATAAGATTGTGTGAGTTATTTAAAATGTTTCCAGTATAATTATAGCTAATTAGAGAAAATATAATTTATCCTTATCTATCACTTGCTTTAGAATTCTATGTTTAGGTAATAATTTGAAGAGATATTTCCATCAAATTTGGAAAACTGCTCTTTTTAAATAGCTAGATAAGTATAGATTGCTGAGTATTTGAAAATGTGGTCATAAAGCAATTATATCTAAAAAACTTATAATATTTAATATTTATTGTGCTAATTGCCAATATACTTTCACATGTTTAGATTTGTAAGCTCAGAACAGAGATTTGATTTTCCTTTTAGATACCTTAAATTTGTGTCACCATAGAGATGGTGGTTCTCTCATTATGGGTAGATTTTTAGAGACGCATAATTACACTAATACCTGTTGTATCAATCTCCCTCCAGTCAGGAAAACAGAAATTTCACTGTATTACCCAATGTAAAACAGTGTAATTGGTTAAACTGTTTTGGAGGGTTGAAAAAGCAAAAAGAAAACACAGGTGATGTAGATAGACTCACAGGAAACATGTGCTGCCCTTAGATGGCGATAATCACAACCCAGAAGCCCTGAGGAAGGATTCCTCGGAGCTAGGATGAAATTCTGAGGTGAGGGGTTGCCTAGCGGACCCAGCTCTTGTGCTTCTGTGGCAATGATACTTCCCGGCTGCCTCTGGAATTCAAGCTCGGGAATTCAAGACGGGTCTATAGCCCAGGAACTCAGACCTATGAGGAGGGTGCATCACCGTGGCCTGTCCCAGATTGCCTAGCGGGGAGCTCATTGTGCCTTTGATGGTGTGAACATGAGCTAGAGACCAGAGCCTACACTGGACAACCCGCTACGGGGCTGAACGGCTGCAGAGATTCAACAGGAGCAGCAGGTTCTCTCTCAGGGTCTACCCCTTCTCCCCCAACTCCCCTCCCCACTGCCCCAACCCCTGTGCCTTCTCATCTCTCTCTAGTGTCCTCTATGGACAGAGCAGGAATCCACTGGCAATGAAGAAATACCTGCAACAGCGTTTCTCACTCTGATCACAGGACTCTTTGAACTCTTAAAAACTGAGGACCTGAAGGAACTTATGTTTATGTGAGTGATATCTATTGAAATTTACCATATTAACGATGAGACATTCCAAAAATAACAAGAATCAGCCCACTACCTGTTAACAAAAAACAACCCATTCTTATGAAAAATAACTATTTTCAAAAACAAACAAAAATAGTGAGAAGGGTAGCATTGTTTTGCATCATTGCAAATCTCTTTAATGCCTGGCTTCATGGAGGAAAGCTGGGTAAATTATATCTGGTAGTATGTTTCTGTTGCTGGATCATATGTCATATAGCCTCTTGAAAACTTCACTGTACACTCAAAAGAGAATGAGAGTAAGAAAAGCAAATAATATCTCAATTCCATTATGAAAATTATTTTGACCTTAAAAATCCCCTGCAAGGAGCTCAGGGATCAAGGAGAGCCACAGGTCTAGAGATTCCCAACTCCAGAATCACAAAGTAGCATATAGAATTGTTGGTATAGAGGCCAGACACAGTGGATCACGCCTGTAATCCCAGGACTTTCCGAGGCTGAGGTGGGCAGATCACAAGGTCAGGAATTTGAGACCAGCCTGACCAACATGGTGAAACCTCGTCTCTACTAAAAATACAAAAAAATTAGCCAGGCATGTGGCAGGTGCCTGTAGTCTCAGCTACTCGGGAGGCTGAGACAGGAGAATCACTTGAACCCAGGAGGCAGAATTGCAGTGAGACGAGATCGCATCACTGCACTCCAGCCTGTGTGACAGAGCGAAACTCCATTTCACACACCACACACACACACACACACACACACACACACACACACACACACGTGTGTTGGTAAAGAGATAAGTTCAATAACGGACATTCTGAAAAATAAAAACGCAAGTACACGTAACTAAGAAATAGATGGTTGAGTCATAAATGAAACTTAGACAATATGATGAAGAGTCCATAATATTAAGCATTATATTGTACTGCTTCCCTCCCTCCCTCCCTCCCTCCCTCCCTCCCTCCTTCCTTCCTTCTTTCTTTCCTTTTCTTTTTCTTTCTCTCTCTTTCCCTTCCTCCCTCCCTCCCTTCCTTCCTCCCTCCCTCCCTCCCGCCCTCCCTCCCTTCCTTCCTTCCTTTCCTTCCTTTCCTTCCTTTCCTTCTTTCCTTCTTTCCTTCTTTCCTTCTTTTCTTTTTCTTTTTCTTTTTGTTTTCTTTCCAGAGTCTGGAGTGCAATGATGAGTCAGGCTGGAATGTAATGATGTGATCTTGGCTCACTGCAACCTCTGTCTTCTGGGTTCAAGGGATCTTCCTGCCCCAGCCTCCCAAGTAGTTGGGAACTACAGGTGCATGCCAACATGCCCAGCCAATGTTTATATTTTTAGTAGAGACAGGGTTTTTCCATGTTGGCCGGGCTGGTCTCGAACTCCTGGCCTCAAGCAATCTGCCTGCCTCAGCCTCCCAAAGGGCTGAGATTACAGGTATGAGCCACGGTGTCTGGCCTTCGCATCTATTAAAGATGTAACGTATTTTTCCTAAAGTAATCATATGTCGATAGAAGCTTTTTTAAAACAAGTTTACCTATTCTACATGATAGCCCTTCAAGATGTATGATGACTAATACGTTTATCATCATTTTTCTCTTCTTATAAAATATTTTTAGATTCTTAATTCTCTTTCAATCATGAATTGAGAGGCTCGCCACACTTTCTGTTTTTCTCAGAATGAGTTTCAGTGGATCTGTTCTTAATGTGTAGTATTACAGTTTAATAGTGTTTTAGGCTGAATATTTTTAAATGATTCTAGGAATTAAAACTTCCATGTTCTCTGCTGCATGCTATAAATGTATCACACATACCTTAAATTGAATTAAACAAGAAAGTTGTCCTGTATTTAATTCTACATGATAAGATATTGTCCTTGAGTTTTGAGAAAGAAGAGAAAATCTTTATGGATAATTTTGTCTGTCTAAAAAACTGTATCACGCATAGAAGAGAACAATTCTGATAATTTAGATGATTTTGTAAGAATTTCAAACCTAAACCTTCCTTTTCTTCTAATAGCATATATTAAGTACTGAATAGAAGATGCCAGATTTACTAGAGGTAAAAATCAAATCAGGTTTCAAAATGGAAAAAAAAACAAAAAAACAAAACAAAACAAAAAAATGAAAAACAGATTGTACTTGATTTGGGAAAAATTGCACAGACTACATGAAAGGAATATGGGCTGTGTAATCCTCATGAAGCAATGATTAATTAAACTTCGATTCCTTTTCAAAGCTTGGCCTCCACATTTTAGAACTAAGTACATAGTGTACTGTACAGGACTATTTCTAACCCTATATATTTTTTCAGACCCACCTTTGATAGTTTTTGTTTTTGTTTTTGTTTTTTCCATGAGGAAGAAGCAACAATAGACAACAATAAAATTTTCAAGGCTGAGGTAGCCTTGACTCAGAAACTGACAAAAGAAATGCCTTTCCATTCATAGAATCTTGCTTTGCAATAATCTGTTATCTAATGTATAATGAGGTGTTTTTGTAGCTGAAAAATAACAGACTTTTGAACAGAGAGGGACTATAATCTGGTTTGGTTTTCCTGTTACCAGTCACCATATTTCATTACCACAGTTCCAGCAGGAATAGAGTAGCTAGTCTTTTACTCTATATAGCAACTAAAAAAATAAGGGCTTCTCAAGAAAAAGCAACACTGAAAAGGAAAAATAATTATGCTCACTACAGAACGATAATCAATTATAAGATATATGGTAAAAGTAAAACATTTAGTTTTTATAGAATAAAAATTTTAAAATAATTATAAATAGGCATAAAGGTTGTATGTATTTATACATGTGCATATGTATATCTGGGTTTTATTTGACTATAGTATGTAATGATCCATTTGGCATTTAATGAAGAAGATGACTTATTTTCATAATATAATTTGTTGTAATATAAGTGCCTCTTATCACCTATTTAAAAATAATGTCACTACTTCTACTGTTTCCATATTTGACTTTTGATTTTTGAAGATATCCCTAATGCATTATCTCTTCAGCTTTTTCATACCACTTTTGCGTCATTGCAAATGTCAGGTCTCTAATCTCTCATCTCTGCCAGTTCAATGACCAATTCTGATCTTGCTTTCATCCTTAGGGTCCACTACTTGTTAATTACTCTGTTTATACACTTTTAAAATCAGTTAGAATCTTTCTTTTTCTACAACATGGTTGCAGAAAGATGGTTGAGGCTCACAACCTCAACCATCAATCAAAACTGTTATCTCCTATATCAGTCCCTACAACTTGAACACTCAACATAACCTGAGAGAAATTTCATAAATATGCAGATTTCTGTCACTATAAATTCCTAGTACCCGATGTTTATATGACCTTAACGCTTCTCCAGTTTTTTTAAAAAAGTAACAATTATTTATTGGCACTGTATCCTAGATCAATTATGTTGATTTTAAAAACTTTTTGAAGTTTATTTAAATACGTCTTCTCATTTCAACATGACTGTTTTTACATCATATAACACATTGGCACTGTAAGACATAACATACCTCAATTACTCCCCACACAACCTACACAGATCACAAATAATATTTATTTACTATATTTTAGATGGAACTCTGTCTGAATGTCCAAATATTTCAAAGAGTTAGATACCAAACTGACTGTGTTTGAAACTTCATTGGTTAGATTCTACCCAAACCTGCTACTATTCCTACCTTCTATTTTGGTGAATAGCATCCAAGAATCTGTCCACTTCCCAGTCCTAAAATATTGGAATCCTCCTACCCTCCACTGTGTCATTTCTCATATTTAGTTAATCACAAAATACTCTCTAGTACTCATTATAACTGCTTCTTCCCAAATGTTCTGCCAGTGTCATAGTTCAATTCATCCTTGCATCATAAACTATCAATTAGCAGGCTCTCAGAGCAGGCCCTGACTTCCCATCTCCAAAACGTCCTTTCAAATAGAAGCCTGATTATATTGCTCCTGGGTTTCTAAATTTCAGGCCTTCACTGTCAACTATCATAGCATTTTTAATTAAACTTATTTTTCAAGCAAACTTAGATCCTCTATATGTAAAGCTAGCTAAAGCAGAGTTGCTTTACTGAAGGGTATGGGTGCAGGAGATATATGAGTACATGGAGTCGTAGTCATCCCCACCTTTTGAGACATTCATTCCCACCTGAAGTTACTTTAATGAGACTCCAGGATCCAGAGTCACAGTGAAGAAGGTGATAAAATCTGAGTTCCATAGACATGAAGCACAGTGCCACATAGGCTATAGCATCTGCCTACAGCCCTATTTGCTCCATCTCCCTTCCCTATGCACCCCATATCCAACTATTTGCAGTGACTTAAACCTACTCTTCTCACTCAGGACTGAGTTTTCTTACATGATGTTTCTTTGCCTTTATCGCATGAAAACCCAGTGCTTCCTTAAAGCCTCAGCTAAAGTGTCACTCTTAATTAAATAGCATGCAATGTGTTCCATACTAGGAATTCAATGATTAATAAGATGGCACACCTGGAGTGTGCAACTCGGAAGCAACCCTGGCACTCTTGTATTTTACAAGACACCATTTGTCCCTTGTATCATCCCTGTCCCTTCTCCATCCCCACCCATGCCAACTCCAACCATTTAGTATTCATTAATTGAATTAACTGCCTTCAGAGAAATTATCTTTCTTTACATATAGGATAGCAATCAACAGCAATTACTAGTAACTGGTAGTTTCCTGAAGAATATAATAATTTAAAAAGGGCATAATATAGTATATTAACTCACTTAAGCACTCATACTGTTTGTTTCTGTTGGACAACACAATGTCCAAAATGTTGCATCTGTAATAGGAAATGTCTGGTACTTGTTGCAGGTCAGTGTAACAGTTTTTGTTGTTGTTTCTTCCTGTTTTATAAGAAAGAAAGAAAGAAGATTTTCCTAGCACCCTTTAAATAATAATGGGTGCTCAATTGATAGGTGTGTCATTTAGTAATTTATTTTATTCTATTTTATTCATTCATTAATTCATGCATCTCATCATCCATTTATTTAAACTCATTATATGCTAGGAATTCCATGGGAAAGCTGAGGATCCTTTAAAGTCAAGCAGAAAGATGAACAATTATGTGATCAATTATATTATAATAAATATTATAACCCACTTTTGAACTGACTATCTGGAGAAAACAGTGAGGTGCCTACAGGAGCCCAAATAAAACTAGAGGAAAACCAATGGTGAACCATTGCAGGAGTCATTCCGGATAAACTGGAGTTATCCAGGATAAATTGGATTTATACAGGTAAAGTTGGGGAGCGGAGTAGGTAGAGGTGAGAAAGGGTGCAAAAGGATTTCCAAGGAGAAAAATCAACATACACATTTCTATTCAAATATATTTTTAAATGTCCCATCAAAGGGCAGTGTATGAACTGTAAGACATTCAGTATTCATTGATTCAAAATTCATCACTTACAAATTGATATTTACTGTTAAAGTTGTTAGGGATACATCAGTGAGCAAAGTAAAACCCACTTCTCATGGTCATTTACATTCTAGTGGGGAGAGGCAGACAAACGGAAAAGTAAATGTGTGTACCATATCAGATGGTAGTAAGTACTATTGGCAAAACTGTATACAAAAAGAGGCTGGAGGCTGGGCACAGTGGCTCATGCCTGCAATCCCAGCACTTTGGGAGGCTGAGGCAGGTGGATCACAAGGTCAGGAGTTTGAGACCAGCCTGGCTAACATGGTGAAACCCTGTCTCTACTAAAAATACAAAAATTAGTCGGGTGTGGTGGTGCACACCTGTAATCCTAGCTACTCAGGAGGCTGAGGCAGGAGAATTGCTTGAACCTGGGAGGCAGAGGTTGCAGTGAGCTGAGATGGCAGCAGTGCACTTCAGCCTGGGTGACAGAAATGAGATTCCATCTCAAAGAGAGGAAGGAAGGAAGGAAGGAAGGAAGGAAGGAAGGAAGGAAGGAAGGAAGGAGAGAGAGAAAGAAAGAAAGAAAGAAAGAAAGAAAGAAAGAAAGAAAGAAAGAAAGAAAGAAAGAAAGAAAGAAAGAAAGAAAGAAAGAAAGAAAGAAAGAAAGAAAGAAAGAAAGAAAGAAAGAAAGAAAAAAGAAAAGAGAGAGAGAAAGAAAAGGCTGAAAGGCTGGCTGGAAAGTGCAGTTTGAGGCTGAAGATGACTGGGAGTCTGGGATTCTCATGATTCACTTAAACTAAGATAGGAGATCAAAAAGTTCATTTCTGTTTGTCCCAGAGCAGATGATGCTCATGGCTTTGTAAATATTGGGCATGGCCTGGAGTGGAATGAGGGAAGAGGGCCTGTCATGGTCAGAGCCCCAAGGACCTCAGGAGACTGGAGGAAGATAGACTTGTCAAGAGCACTGAGAGATCTGGGTCTGGCCTGGACTCCAGTCGTGCTGCTGCAGAAGAGGCGAGAGAGGTGGCCAAGACCAGGTGGGGAAGAGTTTTGCCTGTTGTACTATGTGATGAATTTTATCCAGAAGAAATTGGAAAGCCATTATGAGATTTTAAGCCAGAAAATAATTACACTGCTAGTGATGTAGAAGCTATCATGAAGGAGAATGAGGTTGAAGGTATAAAAGGGTCCAGAAGATATTTCAGATTGAGAGTAGAGTGTAGTAACAGCTATCTCTGAAAAAAAATTAGGTGCCTTATCATTGGTTCCCAACTCTCCCATTGCTTGTTTGATGAGGCAATGGTTAATTTGCACTGTGGTGCTACACATATCAATAAGCTATAATATCGATAGGAGGATTATGTCATTTTATGTTTTCTGTGCATTGAAGTCACACCCCAAATACTTTTTAGGCAGAAAAGGAAAAACGATTCTTTTATGTCTGTCAGAAAATTAATCAATTAAGAACAGAAAATTGTACAATGAGAATGAGATACTTGAACCTTGGGAGAAATGTTCTTTCACCAAATAGACTTACTGAATGTTCTTGTCCAAAGGTATACTTTGTGCTGAGAAGAAGATATTTCTCTTATTAGGACTGTCTTGAGGATATTAAATGTATATGTGTGTGTGTGTATTTTTTATTACTGTGCTGTACCTTAACAAGTCTTTTATAATTGATAAGTTATTTCAGTTTCCACAATGCAAACAAGGAAAGACAGGGTCCCCAAAACACAAATTGAACAGGCTACATAGCTTGTGTGACTATGAGATCGGGGAATTCCTGACACATGGTAGATATTTTAAATATTTTGATATTTATTAATGTCGATATACTTATTACTGTTGAGGTAATAAACTTACTGACATAGAAGTGCTCCAGGAATAAAGATGAAATAAATTCTGTCTACTGGCCAATTCACATTTATTTATATCAACCTTGACATTCCATGTACCTCTGTAGTATTGAATTCATACTTCTAATTATTATCGTTAGAAGTAATGATCCACAAATTATTTTACTTCAAAAAATATTTTATCCTGCCAGCCTCTTCCTTGCAATAATTTTGTGGTCTTGTTTTTAATACAATTACTGCCAGTAAGGGATGATTTCTCTTCAAGTCTCTCCTTTAATCATTAAATGGTTTTTAATATATTAGACTTGATTAATCAGGTTTCTTTTTTCTTCCATTTGAATATTCCAAGTAAATTTTGGTCCTCAAATTTTCCACCTTTACTTTATTATTAGGTTTATTCACCCAACACACATTTCTGTATTTTCATTTGCGTCTTAATGATTGCATACTAAATGATAGTGTTGTCTTAATATTTTTGTACTTTCATATTCAAAAATATTTATTTACAGTTTGTAATATTGTAGTAAAAGGAAATAAGAGATTTAATACCCTGCAGAGGCCCAAATCCATCATAACATTTTTTCACTCATAAAAACACCTAGTCATAGCTAGAAAATATGCAATGGTGTTGGACACTTGCTTTGATCCCCTGGAATGAAAGCTCTGTGGAAATGGGATTTTCCTCCTTTGTTCAATGTTTTATCCTCAGTACCTGGGATCTTTTTTACATGACTAATCTTAAGGGTCCTGAATATTTATTGTGTTTATAATTATAAAGGGCATGCTAGTTGTATATCTAACAAAAACACAGATGAGCAATAAGAAAAATCATATGTAAAGATTTGGCAAATATATGTGCATGTTTACACATGCAAGCACACATATAAATACATGTTCACAAACGTATTAA
This sequence comes from Macaca nemestrina, assembly GCF_043159975.1. NCBI lineage: Eukaryota > Metazoa > Chordata > Mammalia > Primates > Cercopithecidae > Macaca > Macaca nemestrina. Next base: position 85,477,927 of record NC_092128.1, on the reverse strand, counting down.
GATAGATGGCCCAAGACATGGGCCAAATGGAAGATGAAAATTAAGAGTTCTCAGCTATGGCTATGATTTCTAATATTCTTTCAAATGTTTATGACTTAATCAATGTATCCACTCTTAAGAGTCTTGAAAACCAGACTCTTAAAACGAAGGTCTTTTATTGAGAGGCAGAAGACAGTTTCCTCTGATTTATTTTTCTCTGACCAGCCTCACAGAATCATGCTTAGAGTATAAAACTCCAATTCAGGCCAGGCACGGTGGCTCACGTCTGTAATCCAGCACTTTGGAAGGCCAAGGTGGGTGGATCACCTGAGGTCAGGAGTTTGAAAACAGCCTGGCTAACATAGCGAAACCCCATCTTTACTAAAAATACAAGAATTAGCTGTGTGTGGTGGCAGGTGCCTATGATCCCAGCTACTTGGGAGGCTGAGGCCGGAGAATCACTTGAACCTGGGTGGCAGAGGTTACAGTGAGCTGAGATTGAACCACTGCACTCCAGCCTGGGCGACAGAGCAAGACTCTGTCTCAAAAATAAATAAATAAATAAATAAATAAATAAATAAATAAATAAATAAAATGAAACTTCAATTCAGACTTCATTTTGAGTCATACCTGTGCAACTCGTTCTCACTTCTGCTTTCTTAAATGTAAAATGAGGATAATATGTGTATATATTTCATTAACTATTGTGAGACTGAAAAAAAACATGATGCATGTAAATCATTTGAAATACTATCTTGTACATTATAAATGCTTAATAAATGTCAGTCATTACCATTATTCATTAAATAAATTATGTTTCAATGTTTTGGTGTGCATACATAGCATAAAGGTCAAATTCAACATATTGGTTGGGCATGGTTGCTCTCACCTGTAATCCCAGCACTTTGAGAGGCCAAGGTATGTAGATCACTTGAGGTCAGGAGTTTGACACCAGCCTGGCCAACATGGTGAAACTCTGTCTCTACCAAGAAATACAAAAATTAGCTGGGTGTGGTGGCTCACACCTGTAATGCCAGCTTCTTGCAGGCTGAGGTGGGAGAATCTCTTGAACCCTGGAAGTGGAGGTTGTAGTGAACATGCCACTGCACTCCAGATTGGGCATCACAGAGTGAGACCCTGTCTCAAAAAAAAGAAATCGACATATCATTTTTCTTAAAGATATTATACATTCTGAACAATATCTGTACAGTGAAATTTAAGGAGATTATTGGAATTTATTTTCATGTGATAAATATAGAAAATTTGGCATCATGGGCTCTTTTAATGTGTGGTGGTTTAATTATTTTTGTCCCATACTTATATATATTCAAATTACTGAGAGTAATTTAAATAGCTTTCAATTATTTACCTGCATACAGTATATAGCCTACACAACTGTATTATCTGCATACAGTATATAGCCTACACAACTTGATATGGTACCCACTAGCTATCCATTGCTATTTAAATCTAAATTCACTAATAACTTTGGTCAAATAGTCATAGGTAGTTAATTTTATTGTATTGAAGAGTGCAGAAAGGTTTTTTTTGTTTGTTTGATTGTTTTGTTTGTTTGTTTTCAAGAGACAAAATCTTGCTCTGTTTGTTGCCCAGACTGCAGTGGTGTGGTCATAGCTTACTGTAACCTTGAATTCCTGGGTTCAAGTGATCCTCTTGCTCAGCCCCCCAGGTAGCTGGGACTACAAATGCATGCTACCCTACTGGGTAATTTTAAATTTTTTTTTATAGAGATGAAGTTTCTCTATTTTGCCCAGGTTGCGGCTCGAACTCCTGGACTCAAGTGATCTTTTGCCTTGGCCTCCCAAAACTCTAGGATTATGGGTGTGAACCACTGCTCTCAGCCTGCAGAAAATTTTATTGGACAGCACTTGTGTAGACAGATCTCATTTTTACTGCTTTTAAAAAGAGTCCAAAGTTTGGAATTAGATGATTTGTCCTCACCTTTTTGCTCCGTTGACTGACTGGTATGTGATCACGAACAGTTTACTTACTGAATTTCCACTTTCTCATCTTTAAAACAGAATTGTAGGGTCAAATAAGACCACTGTACAAAAATATTGTTTGTATACAACCAGAGCTGTTATTAATATTGTTCCTTTACAGAGATTACTCTGCTTTTCAAACATTATCCCCAAAGATCTGCACTTTAAGTCCTTCTCCCTGTAATTGCTTGTTTGAGGTTTTTGCCAATGTCCAAACAGATGAAAACCAGAGTGTGTTCTCAGAGAGGTTTGTCTGATCCCAGTTTCATATCGGGGACTCTAGCTCACAGTCTGTCTTCTCTTTATAAGGAATCACTATCTCTATTACATTTCTTATTCACTGAAAATGCCATCTACCTCATTTTGCTGTGAGTTTGGATAAACAAAGAACGAAAGATAATTATAATATACTACAACAAGCATAGTTGAAAGATTAAGTGTAAAAATCATGAAATGTATGATAATACTAATATCAACTATTTTTATTCTGATTATCTATGCTACTCATTATGACCAATAGTAAGGATGTTGGAAATGTAATTATATTATGTGATAAATAAATCTGATACATTTCTGTAAATTGAACCAATATTTTAAAAGAAAAAGCTAAATTACGAGTGTTTTATTGCCTTATAAATTTAGAAATGTAATTCATGTTATTGTTTTTGACTATTTCATTAAGAAATAGAGAAAATGTCACTGTTTTCATTATCTGAACTGCAAATGTTTGAAAATAAAACAAATTGGATCAGAGGCACTAACTGAACAGGTACTCAAAACTTATCTGCTAAGAATTGAACCTGAGGCTGGAATTAAAATTATCTATTAAACACAACTTTTGAGGTTATTGTTTAAAGAAGTGAAGTGTCTAGATTGGAGGATAATGAAAATAATGTGTTTAGAAATATGATAACAGTAGGCAACATTCAATTTAACTAATGCTAACTACTTTTTGTAACTAAAGCTTTGAAGAAAAGAATGTGTATATGCATATGTATGTATGTGTATATATAATGATATTATTTTAACAGAAATAAATGCTAAGTACAAGATAATTATTCCTAATAAGACTAATATGCTCCAGTTACAATGGTTATTTTTCACTTTGTACTTTGTTGTATATTATAATATATACACATACACATATATATGTATTTTATTTTATATATATACACACACACACACACACTTACTTCACTTTGGTGATGAAATATTTAAAATAGTATAGCCTAGGGCAAGTAGAAGAATCTGCAGATTATACTACTTTAAGTGTCAATTGCAATATTTACTCTGAAGCTCTGAAGCAATATTTAGTTCTGTTCGCTTGAGGCCAACAAACAAACAAACCAACCCACCCTTTTGTTTTGCCCAGCTATATGTTTCGTTTTAGTTATAAAGAGAGAATTTCGCTGATGACTGGGTGAGTAAAATTGACCTTTGTTAATTAAAGATAGAATTTTGAGCTTCCTCACCAGAGGCTATTGCTGTTATGGAGGATCCCACTTACTATTTCATGTTGTCATTTTACCATCTCAGCTGTAGTAAAGAAGCCTGGCTTGCAACTTCTTGGTTGCCATACATGTTGTCTCCTAAGCTTCTGAATAATCATTAGATTAGTGCAAACTTCTTAAAAGGAAAAAGGACTTTTCTTCAGGGTAGTGAACTGCATTCGAGGAACATAAGTAGTGAGTTTCAGCCAGATTTAGGGAAAGGGCAAAAAAAATAAAAATAAAAATAAAAGTACAGTAGGGTGTAAAAATAATCCCTATGGAGTTAGATTGAGGATGGGGCCTGCTTTCAGAAAAATAAATGATAACATAATATAAAGAAACATAAGAGAAAGTGGGCTGATCTTGGGGAGGTGGTGGGAGCAGGAATAAACCTGTGAGGTTTTTAATTTTAATTTTGTTTTTACTTTTATTATTATTATTATTTTGAGACAGTCTTGCTCTGCCACCCAGGCTGGGGTGCAGTGGCACAATCTTAGCTCACTGCAACCTCCGCCTCCTGGGTTCAAGCGATTCTCCTGCCTCAGCCTCTGAAGTAGCTGGGACTACAAGCATGCACCATCACGCCCAGTTAATTTTTGTATTTCTAGTAGAGATGGGGTTTCATCATGTTGGCCAGGAGGTACTCGATCTCTTGACCTTGTGATCTGCCCGCCTCGGCCTCCCAAAGTGCTGGGATTACAGGCATGAGTCACAGTACCCGGCTGAGCTTTTTTATTAATTAAACACCTCAAAATTTAATCAAGTTGATGAATGAATAAACTGTAGTACATCCCAACAATGCAATGTTACTCAATGATAAAAAGAAATGAGCTATCCGGCCATAACAAGACATGGAGGAAATGTAAATGCATATTAATAACAGAAAAAAGCCAGTCTAAATAGCCAGTCTGTATGATTTCAACTCTATGACACTATGGGAAAAGCAAAATTAGGGAGAAAATAAAAGGTTCAGAGGTGGGTGGGAGGGCAGAGATAAATAAACAGAGTAAAAATATTTTAGGGCAGTGAAACTTCTCTGAAAGATACTATAATGGTGGACACATCATTATACACCTGTCCAAACTCATAGAATGTACAACAAAAAGAGAACCCTAATGTATATTATAGAGATTGGATAGTAATGAGATGTCAATGTAGTTTAACCAATTGTAACTAATGTACTACTTTGGTGGGGAATGTTGGTAGTGGGGAAGAATATGCATGTGTAGTGGGTAATAACTTTATAGACAGAAGTAGAATTAATGTGAAACATAGAGAGATATTTGATGTAAGCAAGGCTTTAGTAAAGAAAATGAAGGAAAGATGTAAAGCAGTGTTCAATCTCTGTACGGTCTCAATTTTGTTGTGAGCCTCAAACTTTTTAAAAAAGAATAGTCTTTAAAAAATTAAGTCCTGTTCTACAATTTTCTTTTTATTGGGTAATAAAAAAAGATCTTTAACATTTTATCTTCTTCTTCAGTGCACTCTATAAATCATGGCAAAAGAACATATTTTACCCCTCATATTTGGCTGTTATTGGACTTCAGGAAGAGTTGATTAGTTCTTCAATGTATAGATTGAATATATGCCCATATTTCTTTTACATAAACTTTAAGCTATTTAAATGTAAAACTATGACACAATTAAATATGTGATATAGCTTTAATATTCAGTTAATATTTCATGGAAAGAAAATACATGATACAGCTTTAAACATTCAGTTATCCATATTTCATGTAATAAATACATGATACAGCTTTAAATGTTCAGTTAACAATATTTCATGAAAAGGAAATGGAAAATATTACTTATTTTTTCAAACAAAAATAATTTAGTACAGTAGCATATTCCTTCAAAAACATGGTGCTAAATACAAATTATATGTGTACGTTCATGCTCAATTTATACATTACATACAGAAAAGACAAAATTATGTGATCCTTACATTCTCAATTGTTTGTGTTCAATATGCTGAAAGCTGATAATTAAACACTGTGTACCTTAGTTGTGTAAGTATAAATGATCATGCCGTGTTCTAAATAAAGTGAAGATCTATAATATATTTGACTTTCTTTCAAATAAATGTCAGAGCATGTTCTTTTATTTCTTTTTTGTTTTGTTCTGAATTTTTCTATAAAAGAGTTAAATCAAGCTGATTAAATCATTTCAGTACCACAGGGGGAAACGTTGGAAAAGAGGATTAGCTCATCAGCAAGATGAGTTAGGTCACAGCTTATCCGACCATAATTCAAGAGCTGTGTTCTCCAAGTCTGAAAGTTATGGTCATGTCAAGGGTCAGCACCAAATGTTTTTTATCATAAGTTGGAACTGCTTATTCCTGCAGCTGTCTGAGCTTTAGTTGACTAGTTTCAATTATTCGGGTCATTTTTTTTTTTTAAAGCTCAGGATTGTCTTCAATTTTCTGCCTTCCTTGGTTCATAAATAACTATTAGTTTGTATTAGATATACATTGATACTTCTATTAAAAAGGAAAGTCCATTTACAATACATGTCTCTGTTGATAACTTTATAAACAGGAGTAGAATTAATGTAAAACATAATGCCACATTTAAAATAAGTAAGACTTCATTTAAAAAAGACAGGGGCAAGGCATGGTGGCTCACACCTGTAATCTCAGCACTTTGGGAGGCTGAGGTGGGTAGATCATGAGGTCAGGAGTTCGAGACCAGCCTGACCAACATGGTGAAACCTCATCTCTACTAAAAATACAAAAAAAAAAAAAAAAAATTAACCGGACGTGGTGGCATGCACCAGTAGTCCCAGCTACTCAGGAGACTGAGGCAGGAGAATCACTTGAACCCAGGAGGCAGAGGTTGCAGTGAGCGAAGATCACACCATTGCACTCCAGTCCCTGGGTGACAGAGCAAGACTCTGTCTCAGAAAAAGAAAGGATGAAAGACAAAAAGCAGTGTTTTTTTCAAACTGTGATTTTTGATCCATTGGTGGCTAGTAAGTTCAGTTTAGATGGTCTTTGAGGAAAATTTTAAGAATAGAATAGAATAGGAGTAGGTTAATATAGAAAAGAAAATATTTGAGCAATTATGAATCCCACTAATGTGTGTGTGTGTGCGCGCATGCATGTGCACTGTGTTAAGATGTAAATTATTTTTCTTACATTTTTATGATTGACCTTGAACAAAAATGGTTTGTAAGCTACCAGTGTAGAAACAAGAAGATGAGCTTGTCTTGCTGGTTATGAAACTCTGGGAAATTGAAATCTGTAAGACTGTCCCTAATCTGTAAAAATGGAGAAAATGCACTCTACCTCACAGGGTTCATGTAAGAATAATATGCGATAATATGTGTTAAAGCTCCTACCATGATTTCAGTCATATATTAGGCACTCAATAAATAGTTCCCTTTATTAGTGACAACATCACCAATGATAAAACTAACTTGGGACATTTCACAACACATTGAATTATATGCCTGGGAATCTTCAGATGTCTTGACTAGATGATGGGTATTCATGGAAAGTTACAAATTGAAAAACTAGACTAGAGCGAGAGATACGCAGTCAGGTAGATCTGTGCTAAGAACACAGTTCTAGAACTGTATTTTGTTCCAATTATTCCTTATAGTAGCTTCTGATTGGTTAGGAATCTAGTAGTCATTCAACCCATTAGTTATTTCTCCCAAATACCTCTAAAAATGTCATATATCCCTCAAAGGATAATTGGGGTTTGTCTTCAGGCCTTGTCAGATACACACAATCTGATTTCAGTGGCTTCTGGGTAAGATAGAACTACCAAGTTATTGTGAACATATTTCAGTTAGATTATCACCAGACAGGTAATAAGCAACCTATATCCTTGTCATAGTACCGACACAGATAATAGGTTTCAGAAATAAAGTGAGAACCATTTAAAAACCAAACCCCTAATATGTTTTTACCTCTCTAATATCCATCATGTTTATCCAGAGTTTTGCTTATGTTCTCTTTATTCTTACTCATGGGCAAATCCTTTGATGGTGAAAAAGGATGTCTTCTTCATGGTACTGGCAAATATTTGAAACAAATACATGACTTTATGAATGGATGATTGCTTATTATCAATAGAGAAATTATATTGTGAAAGACTCACATTTTTTTCTTTAGTATTTTGTGAAAAGTCCATTTTAAGTATCTTCCCAACAGATTTATAGCTGTCACTACCTAAAGCAGAGAAAGGTGGGATAGGGAAGTGGGTCTTCAAGCATTCACATGTGCACCAACTCACCTAGGGTAATATTATTCTGACCCGAATACCATCCAGTGGGTGATAGAGCAGTGCTGTGTCTGTGGATCCCAAAGAACTCTCCTTCATCTACAACAGTCGTAGGCTGTGTCTAGCTGCTATACTGATATTTCCAGAGAATTTGGTTATTCTGTGCCTTAAAAATACAATTTTCTATGTAGCCTGTGTGTTCTCTCTCTATTTTCTTAATTTGTTTTCTGTTTGAGATCACTGTAAATAATTAACAAAATATAAAGACAATTTTTTTTTCCAGGTCTGAGAATGAATAAAGGTGCCATCACCCCTCCCCGGACTACTTCTCCTGCAAATTCAAGTTCCCCAGAAGTAATCCACCTGAAGGACATTGTGTGTTACCTGTCTCTGCTTGAAAGAGGAAGACCTGAGGATAAGCTTGAGTGTATGTGTTTCTTCATTTTGTTTACTTATCACGGTTGGGGGCAGGAGAAAGGACTGAATATTGATTAACTTAAAATTGTATTAGTACAGTTCTATACTTTTTGTGAAATAAAGTGACCTTGCTTAATAGTAAAAATTTCCTCCTGCTGAGAATCAGACAATTAAAAGATATTAAAATCTATTAATTTCAGGTTCTTATTTATCAAGTTCCATTTATTACTGATTACTTCTTGATTATGTTTGTCATATGACTCTAAAAAACTGTTCCTCAGTTCTTTGGAGTTAACAAGATGTTATTAGAAAGTAGCCTTTGAGTTGTTTTCATAAAGCATTTATTTCTAGTGTGTGAAGAAACCTTCCCATTAGTGAGTAAGAAACTTACCTATAAGTATGCAACCTGCACCTTTTCCCCAGTGGAAATCTCCCTTGCAAGCTTCAGCACTAACACTCTTGTTGGCAGAGACACATTATTTCTCAAATGCTAAACCTGAAAGTGTCATTTATAGTATTCGATACTGGATATTATAAATCATTAAGCAATAGCTTTGTTTCTTTTAGGATATGGCGGATAGAGAATTTCTATTCAGTTGAGGGAAAGTAAATTACTGTCTTTAATAAAATATAGTGACTGAGCTCTCTCTGGTGGCTAACTATGCTCATTGCAATATAAGAAAATATTTTTCAAGCATTTACTCTAAACCTGCTCATTTGATCATCTGTTCTATCTCTGAGGCTCTTTGTAAATATAGTCCTGGCAGCTTACTCAATAATCTGATAAATTTGATTATATAGGATATGGTAAGTTTAATGAAGAATGCTTGCTACTAGAATGATAGTGAAGATAATAGATCTAAACTTTAATACTTCTAAAGCAAATATAAATAATCATACTGTCTCAGAATGATTATTGGGAGGCATTTTTAGTTAAATTTAATAGTAACTTTTTGATAATATTTCTCCTTCCAATAAAAGATTTACTGTAATGTGATTATTTAAGAGTCACACCTGCTTAGGTTATGAATAAACCATATGAATATCATTCTTTAAATATATATTTATTATTCATAAATGTTGAATATTTGCATTTCAAGATTTATTTTGTATTCCTAAGAAGTTACAGAAATCTGTCTCATTCCAAAGTAAATATTAATGTTCAGTGAATTTCTATTGAAGTGACAGCCAGAGAGAAAGTTTGCTCAGGTGTTATCGGGAGCACGTTTGGGATGATTATAAACATATAAAGACAAACATTTTTTCCACATCTGAAAATGAATAAAGGCACCATCCATCCTCCCCAAGATGGTATTTGGTCTTGCAGTTTAACTATTTCTGGGTCAGCTGGATGTATATTGCTTTTAAGGTGGAATTTCTGAGAAGAATGCTTTTGAGTTTTCAGTGTGCATCCTTGAACCCACATAGATTTTGTCCACAGTTGCAGATAGAATGTTAACTCACCGCACTTTTCAAAAAGACATGATGAATCTCGTCCAACTGACCTGCCATTTACTTTTCTTTAGTGTTCTCAACCCCCTTCTCTCTGTTTTTTTCTTTGAGTTTCCCAGCTTTTTTTCAAGCTTACACTAGATGCATTACATTTTCCTTTATTTAAAACCATTTCTTCAGACCATTCTTATAGTCAGTGTTGCTGTGGCCCAGAATTATCATTATCATTTTCACCAAACTCTTCAAAATACATGATGCTGTAGGTCTGTTTTCTCATATCCTCTAATTTGGTGATTCTTACCACGACTATACATCAGAATCATCCGAAGTTTGGTTTTCTTTTTCTTTTTTAATGCCAATGCCTGGCCCTTTCCTATGTCAATTAAATAACAATCCATCTTCCTCATCCACTTTCTTAACAATTCACCATATATTTTTACTCTTCTAAATTGCATACGTAAAAATTACTAACATGTATTCTTTTACAGTTACAGATTTTTAAAAACGAATTCTCAGTAAGACTCCAAACATTTGTATTGATGGTTAGTTTAATACATACTTACTCCAAAAGGGTTACAACTTATTAAGTACAGTATAGACCAAAAGAATGAAAATGAGAAAAAGCAATTATAATTAACACAGAAACACACGTGAACAAGCACCTAAAATTAACTTTTGCAGGTCAGTGTTGAATTGGATCTTATTTCCAGGTAGCTAACCAGAAAGAAATACACACATGTTGATTTAGGTTAGAGGTTCTCAAACTTTATCACACATCAGAATCACCTGCAGGACTGGTATATCTGATTCATCTGACCTGGGGTGGGATCTGAAAATGTGCATTTCTAAAAGTTTCCAGGTGATGCTGATGCTAATGTTCCAGGGACCGCATTTTGAGAAGCACTGGCTTATGCAATTCCTTCTGTCCAATGAAAACACACATACACAAAGAATTCACCTGAAATAACAGTTGTTTTTCTTGGAGTTGATGAATAGTGACAGTATTTGTTAGGTACTTTTACCTGGGTTATTAGATAAAAGAATTACACGGTTGTCAATGTTTATATAAGTAGTACTTTGTTTCCCCAAATAATATTTTAAAAATCTATTCAGTGCCTGCCACCACTTTCCATTGCCTGTCTTTTCTGCCAGGCATTTACAAAATGTTTATTATAAAGCTTATTCCATTAAAAAACAGCAAACAAAAGTTCCCAAATGTTTTACTGATTACAAGAAGTCCTCACTTAACATCCTCAATAGGTTTTTGGAAGCTGTGACTTGAAGTGGAAACATGTATATAACAAAACCATTTTTTTTGCTCATCAATGTTGTAACAAAATATCATGGAAGGAAAGGATGTTATTCGAGAACCCTCTGTACATTGTTTTGCTTGAAGTCACAGTTTCCCAGTATCTAGCAATCATATTGAGTACTTACCACGTAAGTCATGTCTTCATTTCCTTTACGCAATCCTACTTCTCTCTGAGGACCTTCCCCGTCCCAAGGCTCTATCAGGTAGAAGATGTTTGTTACCCTTGGATGTGTGCTTTTGCATGCATGCATACGTGCATGTGTGCCTGTGTGTGTTGGGGTTGTGGGGAATTCCATTTTTATCTCCCCTTGTTGGTACCAAGTACCAACCGCCCCTGTGAATGAACAAGGACGGGGTCTCAGGGCTGATTTGCCCCTCTAACTTCAAGTGCTCCTTCACACTTTATCGAGAGACATCAACCTCTCTTTTACCCTCAAATCCTGTGGCTTTGCCTCCATTTTATTTCAGCCCTTCACTTCTATTACAATACTCCAAGCCTTGTAACTGCCGAGAACTGCTATTATTCTAAAACTAAACTGTCAATTTTACTTTGATCGCAGCCTGTGTTCACTTAGCTTCTCACTCTCCTACTTTTAATTTAATTATTGCATAGTACAGTAATTAAGAACCTTGACTCGTCATTTATAATGATTGAATGCAAACCCTAGGTTGAGAATTAACTGTCTCAGTGATCTGAGTACATTTTTAAAACTTCCTCAGACTCAATTTTCTCAACTGTAAAATTGGGATGATTAAATAGTCTCTATCCCATAGGATAACTATGAGTATTAGATAAACATATTTTTTCACATGTGTCCCTTCACATTTATTACTTCACATAAATGCATGTTAGGCGAAATAAAAGTAAATTAAAACTGTTTTACCCTTGCCCACTTTACTCTCTCTTGAATTTGCCTGCTGACTTTTGGTTGTCCATCCTTTCAAATTTGAACTGATCTCATAATCCTTGATGTCAATTAGTTTTTCACACTTAATTTCAGATATTCAACTTATTTGCTCCTGTACTATACTGAGTGGCAGAGACTTGGTGAAATAAAAATATAATTCTTTGGGTTGTAGTTCTACTCAAAACCTCAGCTGGCCTTCAGTGCTCGGTCCAGTGCTCGGTGTTTCTCTCGTCTAGTTTTCTAGTTAAAAGTTAATCCAGATAATGATTTCTTTTTCCAAACAGCTACCTATTTAATCATCATCTTACTCATTAAGTGTATGTTCTTGCAAATTCCTTTTATGTTACTTAAAACCTTATCAACTAATATACTTTTTTTTTCTGTTTCTCTTCTGATTCAGAGTGAAAAAGTCCCTTTGACAATTCCTGATTTCATAATGCATAAAATTGAAACCCTTAACTGGGCATGCATACACTGATCTGACTCCACACTCTGCCAGGCTTGCTTTGACTATGACCTACACACATATGCACAAACCATGTCCTAGTCACATGGGTCAATTTTTCTATCAGCAGACAAACCCTGAACTTTTCCACTTTCATCCCTTTGATTACAATGTGCAGTTGCTGTGTTTCACCCCCCTGCCTCCCCACAGTGTATATTTGATAGAGTCTAGTCCACATTTGAGGCTTACCCTGCATCATGAATCTCTTGCCATCTCCTAATTGGATTTATTTTGCTCTCCTTTGTACCCTTGCACCTACATCTGTGTGTGTGTGTGTGTCTGTGTGTTTCAACAGGTAGATGCTCAATAAATGATAGTTAAATGGAAGTGTATTAAAGTCAATGGATAAAAATAAAGTCAATGAGTGCCTGAAAATATAAAAATAACATCAACTATTTAAGATATCGAATAATACTAGCTTTATATTTTTGACTTTAAAATACATGATTTTCACATTTGAATTTGTGCTTATCAAGTTACTAATGATTCAACAAGAATTTTGAATATTATCTTACATTTCCTTAAAATGTATCACTAAAGAGAAAATCAATAGGGAAATATTCAGAAAGTAGATAACTGACATACAGAGACTGAACAGTCACCTACATGTTAAAAGTTACTTCCCCGTGCAGTGTTAACCTTAGAAACAATGAAATTTAATAGTGAAGAGAGCTTAAAGATCACCTAGTCAACTTTCCTATAGTTTGTCAATGAAAAAAAAAAATAGAGGGTGGTTATTAATTACACCACCAGTTTATCTAGTTATGACTAAACCCCATAATTTCTGAGCTACTTTATAGGGCTCTTTTTATTTTGAAAAGCTGTCTTTTGTTGTTTTTATCGTTGTTTCTCTTGTGAATAAAAGGAGAAACTATCTCTCCATTATACTGGATGTGAAACACACCTAAGCAGCTGGTAGTTTTCACCTCTGCTTTTAAAGTTTATTAAATCGGTATTGAAATATACAAGAGTGGAAAAAAGTGAATTAAAGAAATTCCAGCTTAAATGCCTTTTATAAATATATTTTACATTTTATATTAACAACATATATCGTATCATATCATATCATATAATGATCATATCAACAACATATAATGGCAAGTGCAAAACACCAGAGTATGTATAGTAGGATATATTCATTATGAAAACAGATAGAAACTTGCAAATCTTTTGGAAGAGAAAAAAATTGGGATATAAAAATTTATCTTGCATAATATACCTTTGCTCTGATCTTTAACTAAATACATGTGTGGGCATATAATTGTTTCTATATAAAGTGAAATTACATGAGCATAAAAATAGGAAAAATGTGGGTTAAACTAGTTTATAACATTGAAGCAGGTACCCATATTTGGAAGCTGTCATGTTGTCAGAATAATTTTAACATTGGGCTTTTTAAGTTTTTGCAGCCAAATATCTACATATTTATTTTGTTTTTTAAAATAAGATCCTTTTGTTCAGTGATTTCCTTGACTTTCGGGCCTGACTTTACTTTTAAATACTAAGAAATAGTCTTACTATATAATTTGAAAATTCAGTATTAATCATGTCAATATTATTTTTAAATATCGTTTTAAAAGGGAAAGATTTTATAGGCTCACCAGGCCAAACAAATTTTATTTTCCATGGAGTTAATAATTGACTTTTTTCTAACTTAATTAATTATTTTTCTTATTTATTTATTTATTTATTTATTTATTTAGAGACATAGTCTCACTCTGTTTCCCAGGCTAGAGTTCAGTGACACAATCTTGGCTCACTGCAACCTCCGCCTCCTGGGTTCCAGTGATTCTCCTGCCTCAGCCTCCCTAGTAGATGAGATTACAGGCACGTGGCACTATGCCTGGCTAATTTTTGTATTTTAGTAGAGATGGGGTTTCACCATGTTGGTCAGGCTGGTCTCAAACTCCTGACCTCAAATGATCCACCCACCTCATTTTCTCTATTTCTATAACTAATCAATTCCCAAATTCTCCACCATAAATTTATGTTCATAAACTTGTGCTCTTCATTTGCTCTTGAATATTTTAATTGATAATCACTTTCACCCTTTATTTTAGTTGTTCTCTTTCTTGAACCAATATTATTTGGATGCTGAACATCCAAGACAGAACTCTGAATTATTATTTCTTCTTTTTTTCTTTTTTTTTTTTTTTCTATTTTCCACCTTCTTTTCTTTCTTCTTATGTTTTTCACTCCATATCTGGGACATCTTTTTTACCTGGTGGTGAGATTTTTCCCAATTTTTCTTACATTTAACTTCACAGAGAATCCATTTTATTCTCAGCTTGATCCTTGTATGTCCCTATTTGTATTTCATGGACTGAAACTTTCCTTTTAGTTATAAGGTTTCCCCTCCTCCCTGCTTTGTTGGTTTCTTCCAAACTACTTGTGTTGAAAGAACTTTTCTGATGGTAGTACTTGTATAGATGAGTACCCATACCGATGGTATTGACTTACTGGGGATAAGGAAAGGGACTTATTCTCTCAATATTTGGTATATTCGCTTTCACGTAATTACCTTGTTTTGGTATTGTGTCCTTACACTCAGAATTCCTGAGTACCTTTAGCCCAGAATTCCTTTCATTTTCACTTTTGCAGAACTCGAAGATCTAGTCTTCTGTTGGGGGAGAGAGCTTACATACACTCCAGATAATCCTGTGAAGATTATCTGGTAACTTTCCAACTCACCACCTTTCTAAGCAAATCTATGCTTCGTCACCTCTACCAGCTTAATTTATATTTCTAAGAAGCCTAAGTCAACATATATGTGTACATATTTTCTCCAGCTCCTGAAAATTGTTAGTGTTTTCTGCTCTCATATTTTCTTTCTGCTTATAGATTTATTCTGATTTTATCTCTTACTGTCACTATAGTGGTAATTCAATAGAAAACCAAAGTAAATATGTGTGTTCAATACTTCGTGTTTTGCATTACCTAGCTATAATTTTAAATTAGAAAAGTAGACTTATCACTGAAAATTAAAGTCTTAGAATTTCTCTTTCTTCTCCTGGATGAAAGAAAAGTTTTATCCTTGACCTTGACTTGGTAATATTTAGAATACACAGTACTTGGTACTCAATATATGTATGATATTTTTATTATTGTTATTATATTAACTAGAGCTTAAAACTCTTCAAACTTTCTTCCTTGATGAATTAGACAGAATTTATAGAGAGCATTAACTCTTGTTAATGTGTTTAGGAATAAATGATTTAAAATATTAGATTCTTCAGGCACTAATGAAGTAGGGATTTTGGGATCAACTTTCCTACTGGAATCAACTGGAAAACTGGAACAAATGTATAGTTTTAAAACCTGTTTAAAAGTTTCAGGGAAGTATCAAGGCAACTTGGATTTTTAGGGCAAATTTTCAGGAGAAAGAAGCATGGCTTTTTCCATTGAATTTAAGAAATTAAAGTACAAGTCACTCATATATTTTTCCAGATAATGAGCAGAATGGAAGCCAGATATTAGTAATCAAGTACAGTTATATATGTAAAGTGACTAGAATAACATGTCCAGGTTCAAGTTGGGATTATTACAGGCATTTAAGTTTGGCCTAACATTAGGAAGTGAAACAATGTATTTTGCCACATTAAGAGAATAAAGAAGAAAATCATGAAAGCATTTTATCACATTCCATATGTATTCTATTCATGGTTGAAAACAAAACAACTGTAATAGCAAAAATTCTTAAGTAACAGAAAGTAAAGAACTCAATTAATCTAATAATGTGTATATGTAGGAAACTCCCATCAAACTTTAAAAGTGAAATATTGAAGTTTCTCTCATTGATATTGGGAACAAGACAAGAATGGCCACTACTCTAAGTATAATTCAAATTTGTGTCGGAGATCATTGCCCATGGCAATAAGGCAAGAAAAATACATGGAGTTTAAGAGGATGGGAAAGAAGAAATTGAAATTCATTGTTTGTTATAGACTACCCAGTAATCTACAGATAGATCAAATACTTGAATTAATAAGTGTGTTTAGCAAGATCTGTGCCTACAAGGTAGAAATAAAAATCACTTGTATTTCTGTATGACACCAACTAATAATAAGTAAATAAAATTTAAGAAATTTTATCATTTATCAAATCAAAATTAGTATATACCTGGGAATACATCTTTAAAAACTATTTGAAAGGTATCTATACAGAACAGTATGAAACATTATTGAGAGAAATTAAAGCTCTAATTAAAGAGGACTATAACACGGTTGCAGATTTCAAGACTCAGCATTTTAAAGATTCTCCCCCAAATAGATCGATAGATTCAGTACAATCACATTAGAAATCCAGCAGTGTTATTTTGGTTAGTTTTTTGTTTTGTTTTGTTTTGTAATAGGAGAAAGAAAAGATTGGCAAATGTTTTCTAAATGTCATATTCAATTCAATTCAAAAGAAGGGATGTAGAAGTCAAGATAATGGGTGTCTTTGGAGAGAGAAGAAGAAATAATGATGGAGGAGGATGAAAGGAGTTCTGATTTGTTAGTAAGAATTTGATTTCTTGATTTAGAGGTAATAGTTACATTGGTGTGTACACTTTAATAATATATTAAATAATACATTTATCTGTAAGTGTAATATTTCAATAGTAAATTCCTTCTTAAAACCAATGTTAAGTACACACTACCTTTGGGAAAGACATAGAATCAGGTTTGTTTTAACTGGTTGTTTTTAATAAAGCATGTTATTATTTTTAAGCAATATTTAGGAGCACACAGAATCATTGGGAGAGGTACAGAACAAATTCTAGAGGCTGCCCCTTCAGGAACGATGACCAAATTAAGTATAAAATGGGGCTGGGATGGTTTCTTCCAAACACCCGACTCATCCAGAACCCTGGATATTCTCTCTGAAACCACTGCCCCTCCCATCACCAGAATGGATTCTGTACAGGCTTCTTTGCTTAGGTCACTAGCATCTGATTGAAAACCTAGGACTGTGCTTCTGTGTGGTGGAGCCTGGGTCATGTGCACAGTCTAGCTTCAAGTCAGGCTAGTAAAGAAAATGTATCCAGAGTTTTCATTTTCTAATGGTCCTCATAAAGTGTGATTTCCAGAAAATAGGAAGAAGTTTCAAACACTGTCATTAATGAATGCTCAATATCTATACATCGTTCCCATGTGTTTCTTTGAGTTCATGTTCCCAGTAAGGTCAACAAATAGGAACAGGGTTTCCACAAATTTGAGCAACGTGAAATGGTCATTTTGCAGTCATTTACTACAGTAAGGGTTAATAGAGTCATAAATGTCCCTCAATCTAAAATATATTTAGGCTTTTCTAGGTATTTGCTTATTCCTGTTAGTTAATCCTTCCTCTGAGTAGTCGGTCAATTCTTACCACTTACAAAGATATTTTTTACTATTTGCTGCTGCACTACAATCTCTTGAAATGCTCGGTATGCATAATGTTGTATGTTGCTGTTTCCTTCTGCATTTTATCTATTTATTTATTTATTTATTTATTTATTTATTTATTTATTTTATTTTATTTTATTTTTTGAAACAGAGTCTCGCTCTGTCACCCAGGCTGGAGTGCAGTGGTGCGATGTCGGCTCACTGCAAGCTCCGTCTCCTGGGTTCACGCCTTTCTCCTGCCTCAGCCTCCCCAACCGCTGGAACTACAGGCGCCCGCCACCACGCCCGGCTAATTTTTTGTATTTTTAGTAGAGACGGGGTTTCACCATGTTAGCCAGGATGGTCTCGATCTCCTGACCTTGTGATCCACCCACCTCGGCCTCCCAAAGTGCTGGGATTACAGGCGTGATGCATTTCATTTTATTTATTGACTATATGAGAGGGAATCATTACCATGATTTACAAATACAGATATATATGTCTTTTAGCTGACTTAGTATTATCACTCTTAAGTCAATAGACAGACATTTGTTTTCTTACACTTTAACATCTTTAACATTTGTTTGCATCTTACAATAAATAGAATATCATAGTTATATGGCTAACTTTTTTTTCTTTTTAGCAATATATAGACCAATTATGTATCTTATTAATAATCATATGTTAGGATTGGTAAAATGCAGTAACCATTAAATACAAAAATAATCACCTACAGATAGACTATCAAGGTCATTATATAATTATGCCTCTTAGTTATCAACGTCTTTATTAATATTATAGACCTCAGAATCAAGATCATTCAGGAAATTATACAAACCCAAGACAAACCCTTACTTCCATTCTTCTGTTTTTACAGCTGTGTCTTTCTTCTCTGTTTATCTCAAAATGGCACCCGTGGCCTCTTCCACAGCCTCCTGGGGATGTGTGAATTATACAAGGGAATCCTCAGGCCCATCAGGGACCTGTGTCATCTGCTTTCCTGAATCCCCTAACAGAGAGCCAATGTTCTCCTTTTCCTTACTTGATTAGTTCAAAGATCAGTTACCCTCTGAAGCTCCACCTCAGATTTAAACAAATAAACTATGAAAGCCAGGATCATAATGCAATTTTTCTGTGCTGGCTTCTTCCATCAGAAAGAATCCGTTATTTTGCACTCCTCCTCCTTCGCTCAAACTGCTTGGGGATCAATCCTAACAATGGCATCTATTTGTATCATGATCTATGGCCTTCAGTTCACTTTTATATCTATAGCCTCCCTTAACTTTCACGGTAAATGTGTGTTATGGTAGAATGATTATTCTCATTTCACAGTTAAAGAAAATAGTTTTTGACCAAGCTCTTGTAATAGTGAATGGTTGATTTCAAATTATACTTGATTTTGAAAATTTCACATTAGTTGTTTTTCCTTATGCACTCTGCTGTTTAATATCCAGGCTTTGAATATTTCAACTTCTTCCCTTTTATTTTTGAGTTGAGATTTAATGATCTTGTAATAAAGAGTTTAAACAAATAATAGTACTTTTTAGTGTCTTCTAGAAACAAACAAAATTTAATAGACTTTATGTGTGCTATCCAGTATTTCTATTAACTAATTAATTCATTTTCAATTAAGTTTGAGAAATAATCCCACAAATTAATTGTTTGGAGCAGGGTAGAAATTTAGTATTTGTTTTCAACACAAACTAAATGTTAATGAATATACTTTAAACTAACATTGATCTTATTTGCCTATAATCTTGTTTTCAACACCTCTTTTATTCTAGTTATGTTTCGCCTTTATGACACGGATGGGAATGGCTTCCTGGACAGCTCGGTAATTTTTTGCTTCAAATTTTCTGTGAAAACTTCAAAGAGTTTCTTCTGAAAAATGCAATGAATAAATGTATAGTTATTACCACAGAAGTCACACTTAATGTAATTTACATCCACTCATATGGCATTTTTATCTTTTGACGTTTTGAAAGAGAGTGATCTGAGGAAACTGCTGGGATTACAGTTGTCCTACTGAATAGTTTTGCTACCACTACACGACTTTTTAAGTTTTTTTTCCTGCACTGAAGTTAGGTAAAAAAAGAAAGGCCCCAGCCCTGTCTGAATAAAACATAAGATTAAGTTGAAACCATTGATCTAGAATGAAGGAAAAACTATTCATAACATTTGGCATTAAGGAAACTTGAGACTATTAGTAGAATTTTAAGGATTTGTAAAGTCAATTTAATTATCTCATTATTTTCCCAGTTTTACATGGTATCTTTAGTTCTATATGCTGCTGAAATAGACAAATATATTTACAGATTGCTTTCACAAACTTTGCTTTTTAAATATCTCATCCAATTTAATATTCAATTTACATTCTTACAGTCATAAAAAATAAGAAAATACCATCTTTACATGCTTAACTGAAAGGCAAAATTAAACGTTTATTTGTAATATATGGAAATCATTCCTAGCTTTCAGAGAAATAGAAAGTAGTTTTTCGTCCTAGTGCACAGATCAGTACCATGCATGAAAGTCCATCTCAGGTTCTGTCCAATAATCTACCTTATGTTTGGTAACATATTTTGCATATTATATTATTTCTTGTTCTATCAAGGAAATATACAAATATTAATAGAATAAGTGTCATTATGGAAATTTTGAAGTGCACCATTTTTAATATATTTAATATTAGTAAAAAACAAATGTTTTGATATATTTAATAATGACTGAAATAGACATGATCTCTGAAAATGAGTGAGGTTTTCTCATCATCTGATAGACCACCCTATGGCAGCGAAAATAGACTTTTAAAAGCAAAGCAATGAGGTTGGAAGCCTATTTATGTAACTTTGAGTAGGATAATGGTATATTAGCTTCTCCAGAGAGAGATTAAAATATATAACTCCTACTCTAGGAAATGACCATCACTCTGATTGATGCTGTTACTGTGGGATTTATTATGTTTAAGTCTCAGTAATTTTTCAAATACTGGCCGGGCATGGTGGCTCATGCCTGTAATCCCAGCATTTTGGGATGCCAAGGCGGGCGGATCACCTGAGGTCAGGAGTTTGAGACCAGCCTGGCCAACATGGTGAAACCCCATCTCTACTAAAAATCCAACAATTGGCCAGGCGTGGTAGTGGGCACCTGTAATCCCAGCTACTCGGGAGGCTGAGGCAGGAGAATCACTTGAACTTGGGAGGCGGAGGTTGCAGTGAGCCGAGATCGTGCCATTGCACTCCAGCCTGGTCAAAACAGCAAGAGTTCATCTCAAAAAAAAAAAAAAAATTTTTTTTCAAATGCTATTATTTTTTAGTGCCTAATGGCCTTCAGTTTCCCAGTGGAAATACCAAGCTACATAATAAATTTGCTCATTTTATGGTGCCATTTCATGACTAAAACTTTTAATTTCTTTTAGATACTTTAATATGTTACTATAGCACTTGTGACTACACTAATGGAAATTATATTTTAATGGAGAGTTGTTTTATTTAATGTTTCTTTTTAAATTAAGTTAAAATGATGATTCTTTACTAGGCTTCAGCCACGGGTTGGCAGTTGATTTGAAAATTTAGTCAAATAGTCCTTTTTTTTGGTCTCTGGCCATTTTTTTGTTAGCATATACAGCAGATTACTAGCAATATTTAGAACTATAGTCCCAATATTAAACAATGAGTTGGAGATAAATATATTTAGTTTTGGTTAAACAAGTCTCTACTTTTTGTAATTAAAGGTCTGGATTTCATTTCTAGGGTTTTCTCCACAATACCTACTGCTCCAATATTTTTCCTTCACTGTCAGGTTTAAATTGTACCTTCTGACATCATGTGTCTTGATAACGTTAAGGTGTGGCAGTTTACCTACTGGGGGCAAAACAGAAAGAAAATGATAATTTGAAAATTGTCACTATTTCTAATAATAATAGTTAAGATTTGTCGATCATTTGCAATATGGCAAACAACAAAATAAATGCATTTTGTATAATAACATGTTTAATCTTTGCAGCAATACTATGAAGGAGGTAAAGTTAGAGTAGCTATTTTGCCAATGAGAAAACTGAGTCTTAGGTGGGCTGGCATACCTAATATCACATGCCTACATAACAGTCCACAAAAAATAGTTTCTGTTCTTAAAAGATATCCAGAAACTTTAACACTTCCAAACCATTAATGCATATGTAAGCAAAGATGGAGTAGGTGAGAGATTAGTCATGCATGTGTGCACACACATGCACACTTTTAACCTATAATTCAAAGGGATTTATGTTTTAAAATTTGTTAATCTGTAATAAATACATTTATATTTGTATTACTTCTGGGGCAGCCTGTCTTACTTAAGTAACATATTCATAATTATATTTTTTTTTTTCTGGAGAGAGGGAATACAGCTTTCATTAGTTCCTCGGAGGGAACCACGGCTCCCCAAAAGAGAATCTGTCTTATCGTATTTCTTCTCTATTCCATGAACATCGACTACATATATTAGATTAGAGATTTGAGTAGAATAATCTTTCACTACTGTACTTTCAAGCTTCATTCTTTAATACTTCTTACATTTTAAATCATACACCACTTTTCAAATTATGTCATGTTTTCACGTAGAATTACAAGCATTTCACAAAGCCATGTTTCATCTTTTCTGTAGATAGACAAAAATTAAAACATTCGATAAATAGGTAGGAAAATGTTTTAATTAATTTAGCCAGGTCGTGTGTATTAACTTGCAATTCTTCAAAGAGTTGATAATTGAGCAGAATAATATGGAAATTCAAACTAAAATTTCATTCTCTCACAAAATAAATGCTACATATACTTGCCCTGCAAGCCTTGACCCCGAACACTCTTCTATCAAAAGCAAATTATTCGATACATGACTAGAACAGTCAATATACATTCTCAGTGTATCAAGATAAAAATAGACTTCTCACTTGTCCTCAAATGATTTTTCCACCCTTTCACTTCTGTTTTCAAGCCAAAGGTTCAGGGAATTCAGTGTCTTAAAAATCACATGTGACAATATATATCTGCTCCTGCTTTCTTCAGACACTCTCTTTTAGTAGAAGAAAATGTATTTTTTGTACAGTTGTGCCCTCTCCTGGTGAACATTTCTAGACAATGTACAAGATAAATTTATATTTAGGATTCTCTTTTCTTTATATAGTTAATTAGACCTTTAAAAATTATTATGTACATATATATATTCCCATGGAACTCATTTAACTTTTTAAGTTACACATTGAATGAAACAATTCCTGCAAGTGAAAGATTTAAAACTCACTAAGATCTTGTAGTCATATTTTTTATCTCTCTTTCTCTTCCAGGAGCTAGAAAATATCATCAGTCAGATGATGCATGTTGCAGAATACCTTGAGTGGGATGTCACTGAACTTAATCCAGTAGGTATATGAATGATTTCACTATTGGGTAAATTCTGGAGGGCCACTCTCCTTTCCTTCCCCTTCCTCTTTTCCTTTCTTCCTTCCTTCCTTCCTTCCTTCCTTCCTTCCTTCCTTCCTTCCTTCCTTCCTTCCTTCTTTCCGTCCCTCCCTCCCTCCCTCCCTTCTTTCCCTTTCTTTCTTTTTCTTTCTTTCTTTCTTTCTTTCTTTCTTTCTTTCTTTCTTTCTTTCTTTCTTTCTTTCTTTCTTTCTTTCTTTCTTTCTTTCTTTCTCTTTCTTTCTTTCTTTTTCTTTCTTTTTCTTTCTTTCTTTCTCTCTCTCTCTTTCTCTTTCTTTCTTTCTCTCTCTCTCCTTCCTTCCTTCCTTCCTTCCTTCCTCCCTCCCTCCCTCCCTCCCTCCCTCCCTGCCTCCCTCCCTTCTTCACCCCCTTCCTCCCTCCCTTCCTTCCTCTCTTCCTGTTTTTCTTTCTGTCTTTCTTTGTCTTTTCTGGGACCCTAATATATTCCTGTCACTTGACTTTGTCTTTTGATAACTAAGTTACTATTTCTAATCACAAGACAAAGTGGATTCTGAATCAGATAACAAGGTACATGTGGAGTTCTGAAGCTCTTAACAGTAACTTTTGCTTTCTTCCTCATGGAAGTTATTTTAAATGGTGGTCTTACATACATGTGGATAAGCAGAAGATCCTGATAGACACTGCCAAGGTCATGCCATGCCATAAAAGAAGGTGGTAGTTTTCCATGCACAGTGCATTGTGTTACCTTGCATATATATGTGTTATATAATGCTTTCAACTCTCTGAGGTAGATACACTATTTTTTTTTCATTTTGCAGAGGAGTAAATTAAGACACAAATATGTTAAAATTATTTGCCCAAAGCTCTTTAGCTAGTTTGAATCAGGAATTTTTAATTAAATTGTTTTGAGAAAGAGTATCTAAAAATGCTTATAAGAGCATAGAATTCTTATTTTGAATAAATTTCAAAATTTCAACATTATTCAAATGCATATTAAAATATTCTTGATTTGAAACCATAGTTTTGGCCACAAAAATATTCTGGGGAAAGTTCATAAGAGATATTGAGTTTATATTATTTTTTAAACCTTTAGCAAAATATCTATGAATAAAGCAAATGCAAATACATTTTATTTAAATCATTTACATTTTATGCAAATTCAAGAAGTGTATATTTAACCTCTGTTCACATTTATGAAGTAAACAACAGGATAATGGCATGATTATATGCTGCAAGAACTCTGATAGCATTTTCCTGTCTTACTGGGATTAGAATTTTTCCAGTTTTAAATCAACTATTGGGAAATGCATATGCTGTGCTTATAGGGAGTGGCAGATGTCATTAACAGGTTGCCATTTGTATGTGGAATAATAAAGTATATGGTAACATGCATTTAATTTGTTGTTTGACTCACTTTAATATTTTCACTGTAAGCCAGGAATTTCTGATTAGTTCTGTTGCCCTTTTAATCGACAACAGCTTTCTCCTCTCCTACTTACCTTGCTACCTGTGCAGATGAGTCATCTATCAATCAAGCCAACTTGTTACTAGAGGGAGAGTGGGAGGGGGATTTGTTTTTCCATTCAGGTTTCTAAACAGCGAGCACTACCACTTCTCATCAAAAGTATTTTTGGTATGTGCGTGTGTGGGAGGGTGTTTGTAGCTTTGAGAAAAAGGAGATCAAGATGCTAGGAAGAAGGGGAGAGCTGGTAGCTGAGTAGTCTTTCTACAGCAAATACCTACTGTATTTGTCAGACTATTGACTGGAGAATACAAGCAATAAACTATAGCATTATTTGACATGTGTGTTACTGATAAATCTGCTACTATTCCAGGGAGCTGAAATGGTACAAAGTTTTACATTATGTCTGCTGTCATGGGAACTGCCTCATCATCTTGCCTAAGGCTTCAATAATAGCTCTCATTGTAAACAAATGTACACATCAGCAGGCTTCTGATCATTTGCATATATAAATAAAGAGAAATGGGCCGGGCTTAGTGGCTCATGCCTGTAATCCCAGCACTTTGGGAGGCCGAAGCAGGTGGATCACGAGGTCAGGAGATCGAGACCATCCTGGCTAACACGGTGAAACCCTGTCTCTACTAAACACACACACACACACACACACACACACACACACACACACACACAAAATTAGCCAGGCATGGTGGTGGTCACCTGTAGTACCAGCTACTTGGGAGGCTGAGGCAGGAGAATGGCGTGAACCCAGGAGACAGAGGTTTCAGTGAGCCGAGATTGCACCACTGCACTCCAGCCTGGGCTACAGAGCGAGACTCCGTCTCAAAAAGAAAATTTAAAAAAAAAAAAAAGAGAGAGAGAGAGCGAGAAAGAGAGAGAAATGTACATTTGAGGTTGATTGTAGTAGTAGGGAAGACTGGAGTGTCCCTAGAAGTTTTTATCAAATTAACTCAGGCTCTACACTCAGTTCAATCTTATTTTTTTATGAGGCCCATGGGATTTGAGACACAGAGGATGGCTTTAACGTGAGATTTATTAGGTACAAAAAGGAAAGCATCACCCATCTGAAACAAATGTTATTGTTTTACTTCTCTTATGATTCTCTTATGATTGTTTTATTTCTCTTATGATTGTTTCTACTAATTCATCAGCAAGCTCTTGAGAATCGGGGGAGAAAAATAATCTAATTTTCAAATACAATACTTCCTGGGTGAAGACACCAAGCACAAGAGTGTCTAGGCAGACAATACTTCTACCAACAAATTAAATATTTCATGCATTGCATCTTTTCCAATCTCTGTTCCAATGCTCTCTGCATTTCTCTTTTCTCCAAATTGATTAACGTTTTTGTATTATATAAAGACAGTGAGTTCCTTTCTTCATTAGAATTCTTACCATGTTTGCCATCTTGATGCCATTAGATGGGAAGCACTTTGCTTTCCCAGCAACCAAGGGTAGTATGTTTGGAACTTATATATAATTTCCATTAATAATAACACAAACAACACTATATGACACTGACTCTATATGCCAGGAGCTGGTCTGCTTATAATACATTAGCTTATTTAATCCTCACAACAGCCCTTCTGGATAAGTACTGATACTGCCACCATATCACAGAGAGGTAAATGTATTGCAAACAAACACCGCGGAGAACATTTTAAGACATTACGTGCAAGTCATCTTTAGAAACGAAGTTTAATTAAACATGATTTGATCCTTTAACTTCTTGACTCTATTAAATTCTGATAGGCAATTAAAAAGCAACTAAATTCCCTCGCCCCTTACTACTTAGCAAAGAATTATATGAGCTCTTTGCCATGAAGTTAATTTGTTCAGACATTTTCTGGCATATATATGAATCTGAAAAATAATCTGGAGAAAGTAATTAAAGACTACTTTCACACTTATTAAAGATTCTTCTTGTTTTAGCTGTGCTGTTCATTGGAAAAATGTTGAAAAGTTAAGCACTTATTTCTAAAACGTGATCAGTGTAAGTGGCCAGGTTTAGACATGCTAACAAAGTCACTACTTCATCAGTAATAGAATTAATGTTGTACTGAGTTACCAAGGCAGTTATCCCAACTCTCCACTTAGCTGTTAGTCACAATTGCATATGTGGTA
This sequence comes from Macaca nemestrina, assembly GCF_043159975.1. NCBI lineage: Eukaryota > Metazoa > Chordata > Mammalia > Primates > Cercopithecidae > Macaca > Macaca nemestrina. The sequence continues at coordinate 85,451,269 of NC_092128.1, read as the reverse complement.
GCCTATGAAATTTATTTTATTGATTGACCACACATTTTCCCTTATCTCCTCTACTCCAGATCCTCCATGAAATGATGGAAGAAATTGACTATGATCATGACGGAACCGTGTCTCTGGAGGAATGGATTCAAGGAGGAATGACAACAATTCCACTTCTTGTGCTCCTGGGCTTAGAAAATGTAAGTATTTCCACAGAGGAGGGTGGCCTGGTGGTGAGTCAGTGGGATCTCTATTACACATTTTGATTACAAATTGATCTGATCATTTTCTACCATGAAGCATGTAGTGAGTGCCTGGAACTTTTAATAAGTATGCCACAGTGCAATTTGACAGTAACTCCTTGTGTAGGAAACTTGCCACACACATATTGATGCACTTTAGGTATTACTTTAGGATCGAAAATATATTCTCTCTCTTTTGTTTTCCTCTATTTAAAGGGCAATCTAGTGTTTTTAAGTTACTGACCTCCTTATATTATCTAAAACAAGAGACTCTCCAATATTATTGTATTTTGCAGTTCTTGTGTGGTGCTTCATTATTTCAATGTTCCTCCTACCTATAAAGGTAATCTATTTTATTGATAACTGGTACTTGGAGGAGGCAGTTAAATATCTGCAGTGGTTTAAAGAATAGTGGTGCAGAAGTCATTACGGTTTCTGCCATTAAAAGTAGTGGCAGAACCTATATAAACACCAACCTATATAATCGTAAGTTTTTCTTGAATCAGCAGCAGCCAGGTTGTCATTCCATGCCTGTCAAAAGTTTTCTTAGAGTAGTTCCCCTAGTTGCAATTAAATACCATTATGAAGGAATAAAATAAATCAACCTAAGATGAGAATGTAATATAACAATGACATTGAAAGCAAATCTTGCTGACCCAGCCTTGAAGCAGATTTTAGTTATTGTTAGTTTAAAAATCTGATGACATCTATAGTGGATGCTAGATTTTTAAATTCAGCATTAATAATTATATAATAATTAGATATAATATGTGTACAATAACATATCTGCTTAATTTCAAAGAACATTAGGGGTGGAAAGCACAATGACATTGTAATATTTAGAGTTTTAAGGTGTAAGACTATAGTATTCACCACTTTGCTGCCAAACCCAAAACTTTTCATACTTCTTGTTACCAACTGAAACAATTTTACAGATTCAAGACTATATCATAATTATTCAAGACACCAAATTTTTAAAAGTCATTTCTCAAGATATCTTACTGTCTGTGTTTGCGAAACATATGAGTGTATATAAAAATATGTTGGCACGTATGGGTTTAGGAATATATAAATGGGCTTTAGGAATATACAAATGAGCTAAGGGTTAAGGAATATGTATCATTTTAGGAATAAATAATGGGCTTTAAGAGATTACCATTTGTTTTCTTTTTTACCTGGGTCTTCAAATTCTTCTAAACTCAGTTGAATCTTACTTTTCATGAGGCCCATGGGATCTGAGACATGGCCAGAGGGTGGAAAACAATAAAATACTAATAGGTGACATATGGAATATTACCCTTAAACTAATCTATTTAAACCAAAGATAATATATATATATGTATTATTGTTAATAAGTATATATTTCTACACTTAAAAATTTTGTGAAACAGTATTTCCTGGTACCTGAAGTTCTTATACTACACATAACTATCTTTTTAAAATGATATTTGATATCATATTTATCTCTATAAGTATTTATTTAATTGTTCATGTACCTTATGACAAAAAAGCATTATGTAAATCAGACTGCTGGGAGAAAACAAAAGAAAAACTGACAAAATGTTGACATTTTAAGGTTTAATGTATACTTTATCCTGAAAAATTGTGTTCAGATAACTTTAGTCTGGAAATTCTAATAATAATGGTTCCCTACAAAGACGTTTTATGTTTGTAATGCTAAACTTTGTATATTCTAAGCATTTAGGGAAATTTTAAGATGAGAGGAGGGGACATGCAGGAATGAGCAAGTATATCATCTGGTAGTCGAGGGTGGGATAGAAAAGTGCAGAAAGGGACAGTCAGATGGCTATATTTTAAATATCACAAGAGATTTTTTGAAATGATGTTTTTCTTTGGAAACTATTGCTGATACCTTATTTTTTATTTAATTTATCAATGTAGATATTTGTGAAGTTATAAAAATTAGCACAGGTAATAGAGTCCACAAATCTTACCTCATTAGCTTCCAGTGTAGTATTATTTCAATTGTAAGGCAATTCTATGCATTTAATGTGCACTCTATTAATTATACATAATTTACTTTCTAACAGTATTTGTAAATTTATTTTTTTATGTTTTTAGTTAAAAGGGAGTGTTTGGAGCTAAATAAGAGAAATCTATTTAGAGTTTTATGATAGCAACAGAGCTGGGTTCCAGAGTTGTGTTTCCAGTGATGGCCGCTAGATGGCAGAGCCACATTGTTTAACCTTAAGAGAGCACCTTAAATCTGAGATTAGATTCCGCCCCCGCCCTATCTCTGTAAAGAACAACTTTAAAAGAAGAAATTTCCCTTTTCTCTCATTTTTGTGAAAAAAGCCACCCACATTTTAAACTGTCTTTTAATAAAATGTATAAGCCATATAATCATGTGTAATGATCACAAAATACAGCATCTATTTGTTAGAAAGAGCTGTTTAACTCTAAGGCATGGTAATTGTTTTAAAAAGCGGGAATGACACGGAGACAGCTGAGTGATGAGAGCCTTTTTTAGTAATTGAGATATATTTCCTTTCTGTAGGCAGTTAATGTGTTACGTTATTACCTGGAGAGAATTTGATTCATGAATCTATCCCTTCACCTTTGCTTATTTAATTGAAAATCTAGATACTGCAGTTTGAAGTTGGCCACTTATTGTAAAGCTTGTCTTGTTAGGTTGTCCTATATGTTATTGTCTATTGCCAATTATGAGCTCGGGGAGTAGGTTCTAATTGATAGTGCATATAAAATACCACAGTGTATTTGAAAGTGACTGTGGTGTCCTAGCCAAATTACACAGAAAAGGAAGTAGTCCTGGGAGAGTAATCTTCACTTCTAATGTAAGGCACAACAGTTACGATTTCAGTGCAATTTATTTTTCTTTATCAACAGTAGTTTAAAAGCTAGTCGTTTTTTTTTTTTTTCTTTTTTTAAAGAATATCTGTTTTGGTACCAAAATCAGAAATGGAGTTGATGGGGACCAGATTCTACGCCAAATAGTAGAGAGTAAGATCCATTTCTTTTCTCTTAGAAGAGGCTCTACAAACTTTACAAAATACAAGACGAAACGGTCAGAAGTGGTATAGAGTGTTAGTGTCTCTTACATTTGAAGGAAAATTGAGAATTTGGATGGCTTCATGATTCTGACTACCACAATAAAAATTTATATGTGAGACTTATTCATTCTTCCTTCAGAATTCATCTCACTGGAGAATTGTTTTTTTAAAAAAATATCCCATGTAATTAAATACTTTATCTAGAGGTAGATTCTGTTCCAGTGATTGGAAACTGTCTGCAGAAGGAGAGATATTAAATAATTTTGGCTGTGGGGCCATAAGGTTTCTGCCACAACGGCTTAACTCTGCTGTTTTGGCACAAATGCAATCACAGAAATTATGTAAATGAACCAGAAAAGTTGTTTTAATAAAACTGCATATGCAAAAATAGGTTGCTGGACAGGTTTGACTCAGTGTCATAGTTTGCCAACCGCTGACCTATTCTATCACCAATTTGTCAGATTAAAAAACAGAAAAAGTTTTTAATTTATTTTAAATAATTTGGAAGAAAGGAGTTTAATACCTTTTATTTGGCAAAATCAGACAGCCACAGCAAGACATGAGGACAAACAGACAGAAAGCATAGGAGCAGTGAACATCATCAAATTGATCAAATAACAGACCCTGGCTCTGTTATTAACTAACTAGGTCATTTTGTGCCAGGCAGTTGCTCTTTCTGGAAAAATGAAAAGTTAGTCAAGAACAGAAGTTAGTGTTTCCTAATACTCTTTCAGTTCAAACATTCCTTTTCCTGCATGAACGAGATAATTAATAATGCTTCAATTTCTGAAATCTCTACTTTTGGATCGTCATTTAATTTTTTTCAAGGAAAATTCCTGAATTTATATTATAAGGAAAAGAGAAATGTACGTTTAAGCAGTGGCCTAGCTTGAAATAGCGATACCTTAACTTGTTGTTGTGGATTGTTGCATCCACATCTAGCCTGCATGGTTTCTGGATGGTTTATATTTCGGTCTCACTATATGTGTGAAAAAAATCCTAGTCTTCAATTCTTATAGGTCATTTAAACTTTGCCTTTGATTGAGATGGTTTAGGACACATTTTTTGCTTGACTCTCAGTAAAGTAATATGCGAAGTTTTCTCTGATGAAATTCCTGAGTGATGGAGAATTGAAGACAACATACTCTTGGTAGATTAAATTATATTTTGGAAGCTGATGTTCAGCACATCAATTTTTAAAAGTTTTTAATTTGGTTAAGAGCGTTTGTTCTGCTGTCTATACTTTGCTCAATGTAGAAAGCCGTTACAAAACTAGATGAATGCAAAAATTACTGAGATTCCAGATTGTGTCATTTTTAAAATGACTACGTGGTGTAACCTGCTGTTGATTTTGCATTTGAGCCTCAGGAATGGCAGGTGACCTTACAATGTGTGGTCTGGAGATGAACAGTTAATGACAGCTCCACTCAGAATTTTAAAACTTTTCTCTGCATTCTCTTTGCCCAGGCCTAATAGAGCTCATCTTTTTGTCTAAAAGGGAAGCTTATTTCACATTATCATAATTTTTTTTTGGACACCTTGAATAAAAAGTAAGGTAATTTAATAGTCTTTGTTATTTAATGAGTTGGAAGTAATTATTTGTAACATTAGCTCATATATATTATATATATATATATATATATATAAAAGTTAAGTCAGTTGAAACATAACTAGGTGTGGGGAGAGAAGCATGTGGGTTAGGACATCAGTGAAATTTCTCCTTGAGTTCTTCTGAACAAAAATTATTTATAGTAGCCCTAGTTCACTTGAACATTTTATGTGATCTTGGAAGTATTTATGGAAAAACTAAAACTTTAGAATCAGTAGGATAATGAAATAGGTTTTGAAAGTTCTAAACAGCATTATTTCCTTTGGAACATCCCTTTGCCTTCTAGGGAACTAAGAGTTGGGGAAAAATGTAAAGTTCCTTCTCAGCATGGAGTAGCCTAGGATTCATTAAGCATTTCTCTGTCATAAACACAGACCTGAACAGCTTCATTACAATATACAGTGTTATGTCTGATGATGAAAAAAGAGCACATTTTAATGAAATAAAGTGAAATTTTAGGTATTTTTCTCAGTTCTTTTGGCTGAAATATTGGGATGTTACACAACGCAACCCAATGAGGGTAATAATATTTGCTGTTTATATAACACCAGTCTTCTGAGAAACCAAATTAACTTCACAGGTATTGTATAATGAAACCTCACACCACAGCCCGGAAAAGGGAAGTGGGTACTTTCCTTTCATTAGAGAGGAAGATAGGAAGAAAGGTGAAATGGCTTATCCACATTTTCACAGTAGGCTAGGAATCAAGCCTTTCTGGATGCCCTGCTTATTTCTGTTTTATAAAAAATAAATTCCCTTTTGTGATAATAAATATATATTTGCAGTGGAAGTACTAATAGGAATGTGTTCTACTGGCTGATAGAATCTAAGGGACAGATTCTTTCTCTCCCCGTTAAGTTTACATTCTAAGCAAGATAAACAAGACAAGACATGAAAATAGAGAGCTGGAGTATAATTTGCACTGCTGAGAAGTAATTGGCTCCTGGTTTCAATTTCTTCTCTTAAAGAAGTCACATACATATTTCATCCCTTGCATATTTTGGCAATGTATCCAGCTAAGAGCTATAAAGCTATTTAATTTGTTTTTTTGGTAAAGCATTTTATGCCTGGGTAATGGATTTGTACATCAGTTGCAGCCTGTAACATGGATAAGTGTTCTGATTGACAGAACACCCACGTTCAGACTTGTTTATTTTTTGATAAGGAAAATGCCAGCTAACTTACTCCATATGTGCTCTTCAAAGGATGAAGCTTATTCACATGTAATGGACAATCATTTAAAAATAAAATGACAAGATTACAAGAACAGTAATACGTACGAAAATTCGATTTTTGTCCTTTTTACTTAAAAATGTTTTTAAGCATTTAGCTACTACTTTTAATTTTTAAAATATTAATTTAGTTTGTAAAAAATTAACAACCCCATATTTAATCTTTCCACATAAGGATGTTTAAATGTTATTTGAGGGGATATAAATTTTAAAATATAGACAGTTTTGAAAATATAGTGAAATATAGCAAAGTTAAATATATAAAGTATTCTATTCACATGATAATGCTACTAGAAATCTATGACTCACCCAAACCAAAACAGGAGATTCAGAAATTTCTTAAGTTTTGAAAGAAAATTGGAACACCTGTGTTTTCAGAAGTTTTCTGTATGACACCTGCGTAGCTGTATTTGTTGAGACCTTTGTGAGCCCCTTGTCAGAAAGGTAAATCTGAGCAATGTCAAGAACTGTAAAGGGTTTACATTTTATAAAATTTACCCTACTGGAAATTAATGTGCTAGCTTGCCACAGTTTTATGGATGCTGCCAGAGGACATGAGACTCCTGAGTCAGAGACAATGGACTTTGTTATTCACAACAAAGAAAGTAACAGGAGCTTCACGTTTAAGTTCACCTTGCCTCCAAAATCCCATGGGAACAACAGAGTGGGACCCAAGTAATGATTGTACACAGCATCAAGTTTTGGAAACCCTGACTTAGGAAAACTAAATGAATTATAATGTGTAGGAAACAAACCCATTTAACCTTTGCCTACGAGAGAGATTATTTTTATTATACTGTAAGTATAGTAAGCAAACCAGCCCTCACCTCTGGAGGGAGACATGTCTCTATTGTCCAAGGCGAGGCTGTTTGTTACTCAAACATCTTTGAAAATATAGTCTTAAGAAGAAAAAAAAGAAAGGACAGTGCTTCTGCTTTCAAAACATGAAGAAATTCAAGAGACCCACCGAGAATTATCGCCCAGGAAGCATTTCATTAATGTTTCATGTTATGATGCAAATTTGACATTTCTGGTTCTAATGTAAGAATTAGTTACTGTAGATTTTCTCTAGTATTACAAATTTAGTGGTTTATCCCTTGACTGGGAATAGGAAAGGTAGTTAAGAGCATTATTATTAATATTTTATTATCAGGAGAAACAAGATGATCTGAATATATTTATACTGTCTCACTACTACAGGACTAATGTTAATGCCCAAGCACTTAATAGGTGCTCAAAAATTATTAGGTGAATGTGTTCTGAGAAATACGACAATTTGGCTAACCTGAAAAGTTATGATAAATAATGTTTTCAATAGAATACCAATAAATGTTCATCTGTTTGATTTAATTTGGTGATTAGACTACAAAAAATACATGTTAATGGAGAAAATGATGGTAGCAAAAGTAATGATATATAATAATTTCATTTAATATCTTGACCTTCTTGTAAGGAGTTCAAGAAATTCCTAAGCATCATATTATTTAATTTTATTTTAATCTTGAACAATGCAGCTGTGATTAAACACCTACACAAGTAACTATTATGATATAGAGAGTTTTACTCAGAAGAGAAAAAAATGAAATGTTTTGCTAAAGTGGGAATTAATTTAAACCCACGGTTGTATTGTGGCAAATAACTATAGTGATTGTTATAAATAATAATATTAATACAGTTTTAATATTTTTACCTTCTTTCTGTGAGATTAAAACTACTTATATTTTATAAGAGGGGGTAAACAAAATGATAACATCATTAAATCCTTTAAAAAGTTTATCTTTTAAAATATACTATTTCTGGCATACTCAATATATTAATATAAATTGGAATACAGTATAAGGACTCCTGGAAGCCCTAGAATGTCACCAATAACTTATCTTTTAGTATTAGTTTTCCATCCCATCCCATTCCTCTGCCACCTTACATGACCTGATCACCATGATGAATTTTGTATATTAAGTAAGCAAGGGTTAATGACGTCTTTGCAAGTTTTTACTTATCAGGCTCTTCCACTGAAGGGTATTTTGTCTTTCTATTTATTTATTTGTTTATGGAATTGTGCTGAGGATAAAGTATTTAAAGGAGAGGCAATCACGTCCCTGATCCATTTGGCAGGTCATGACGATGGCTTGGGGTATGCCGTTGAGCTGTTAATATTAGACAAGAATTCGTGGGTTGCTATAGCATCGGTGATTTGTTAGCACTATCTCATTTCACTGGAGCACATGTGTTTTTCTAAAGGCTCTGCGGTGATCTTGGAGAAAGTCAGGGATGAAGTAACAGATTGTCTTCACATGCTTCGGTCCAGCTCTGAATTTTATTGGCACTTACATCTTTCACGGTTTATTTCATTAAGTGAAATCTGTTTCTCTTACGTCCCATGCAGAACGTGAAGGATGATGGACAGCACGTGTGGCGACTGAAGCACTTTAACAAACCTGCCTATTGCAACCTTTGCCTGAACATGCTGATTGGTGTGGGGAAGCAGGGCCTCTGCTGTTCCTGTGAGTACATTTGCTCTGCCTGGACATCATCGCCTCCAGTGAGGAAAGGTTGATTTCGTGGAACAGTCTTATTTGTAGATGGAGACCTAAAATCCGATCCAGACTGTCTCTGTACATGTGATTTACATTTTCCTGTACTGTGTTTTTGAATGTTTAGGTTACTCTAATTTCTTCAGTTTTGGAAAAACCTACCCTTGGAAAAAAATGAAGGACATTTTCCAAGTCTTCCGCAATTTTCTTTCCACTGTAGTTTAATTTATTCTTGTTTCCCATTTCTTCAGGGATTGTTTTGAAGATTTCTACTAGTTTTTCATACTTACATCTTATTCATATTTATCCCCCTCTCCTCACATGTTAGTCACTTTATTCACATGAACATCTTATAATGAGTTGCTTCCTTTGGGTATTTTTGTAAGTTACATTAATTGATTAAAAATAGATTTGCACTAAAATTAGGAAATCACAAGATACACAAACTAATTTTACACCTCAAGCCTATTATTTTTAATGCTAGCATAAAGAAAATCTTCATATATGGTTATTAGATGTTGGAATGCAAAGCATTGATGATTAATGAGTTCTGACCATTTAAAAAATTTCAGTTCACTCATCTTTGCAATTTTCACTTTATTCTGTTAACTCAGTACTACCAATTAGAATGTTCTTATAGTGTATATAACAGTTAGTTTATAAAATCACCTAAGCAATTTTAAATCTACAGCCTATATACCTGAGAAAATTCTACAATCCACAATATTCCTGATAGATAAGAGTAGATATCATAACCTCTTCATTTAAGATCTCCATTAATCCATCAATTTATCTCTCCCCAACCTTTTCATCTTGTACAGAATTACTGAAACTGTCAAGTTCATTAGACACATTCCATTGTTGTGCATTTAATTAAATCTAATGTCTTACCTGGCTTCCATACCATTCATGGCTTATAGGTTTTTTGTTTGCTTGTTGGTTTGTCGTTAGCTAGCAGCTTTGGTAATATGTTCGAGAATTTCCTTACTCTCAGCTGTATTATTTGAAATTTAATATCATGTTTTAGTGCCACATATGTATATGATTTCTGAACTGTTTACAAATTTTGATAGTTACCTGAAATTTGCCATGTGTAACATAGTCTATGACAGCTACTTTTGAAAGGTTAGTTACATGTTAGTTACATTAGAACATTCTCCATACACAAAGGAAGTACTTTGTTTTTAAAGTTCTATTATATTTAAGAAAAGGAATTTTTGTGGTAGAGTCTGTTAATAAGAACACATAAAACAAAATGATAGGTCTCAAATAAGATGAGTGATATATGAAGAATGAGAATTTTGCTCATAAGCTTTTACTGATTAGTGTGGTAAATGCAATACTCAATATTATTTTTAATATAGAGGACAAGAGAAAGCATCTTTTCTCCCTCAACGTTGCCAAAGAAAATCACAGATATGAATATTTTGGAAGAGTTTTACCATATAAATATTATGTGGATTTAGTGTTTTTCATTTTAATTTGAGGCATTGGTTAGTTTTTTGTTTTTGTTTTTATTGAGGAGGCTATATAGTTATTTTTAAGTATTGTTTTATATATTTATGCATTTATAACTCTTAATTTGGAACCAACATTTTATTAAAAGAATACATGTAGTTGACCCTAAATCATATTCAGACTCAAACCATAAAGAACTTGAAGATACCAAAATGTACGTCTTGGTTTTCTGACACATGTTATATGTATACATAGATACATATATTTGCTTATGTGTATGTATACATTTGCATAGTAACATAAATTTTTGCGTATGTATACAATATGCCACCCAGCAAAGGCTGTTGCTTTTGGACAAATGATGCCATGATGGCCGAAGGCCTGGCATGTATGATGAAATCTATTCTCTGGAAATAGACTAATCAGCCATTTAAGATTTAGATAAGAGACAAAATAGCATAAACTCATGGGCTTTTATTCCCATGCCTGCCAGCTGCTCTCATGCCTATACTTTGTAAAATATAGATCTCTTCCTTCTAGCAAATGACACCAAGCCATTTGGCAGTCATCAATTTGTCTTTAATATTTTTGTCATCTGGGAATTATTGTGAAAAATTTGAGTGAGGACTGATTTAATTAAGCATTTCCTGCTATGCCATGATAGAGGAGCCTTGGTTTTTCACATGCATAATATTTCCTGTACTAATTGGCCTTTTATATTCCATGGTAAAAACAGTCGACTTGGACTTCTCCTTGATGTGGCTGATTGGATTGATTAGGGAGCAGTGGATATGAAATGAGGTTCTGTTAATGTCATTCTTTCTCTATAAAATTACAACCAGGACCAGGATTAGCTCTGAATTTGTGTACCTGTTTCCTTTCAGTCTGCAAGTACACAGTCCATGAGCGCTGTGTGGCTCGAGCACCGCCCTCTTGCATCAAGACCTATGTGAAGTCCAAAAAGAACGCTGATGTAAGTTTGTGTGCATGCTTGCTTTCTGAAAGTGGCCATTCTGTGGTGTGTCCTCTTACCACAATGATGTCATTCTGTTCTAGGTCATGCACCATTACTGGGTTGAAGGTAACTGCCCAACCAAGTGTGATAAGTGCCACAAAACTGTTAAATGTTACCAGGGCCTGACAGGACTGCATTGTGTTTGGTGTCAGATCACAGTGAGTAACAATTGGAAAACAAATCCCAGCATTCACCCACATTGAAGACTGTGTATCTCATGCTCTCTGAAAGTCCTGCCCTAGAAGGGCTTCCTGAGACTCAGTGTAAGCATATAATCACGGAACTTCTTATTTCAGCTTGTTTGCAAAGAGATAGTCTCAGGGTCAGATTTGTCCCCATAGAGTCCAGAATTTTAGAGCTGATGACAATCTAAGAGATGATACCATGGTATGGTTTTTCAACTGTGTTCCATGGACTGCTAGAGGTTCCCAGGAAGGTAATCAGACGCCAAGGCTAGGAGTAAGCAATGCGAATAGGATACTGATTGGGTAGAACTTGGCTCTCCCTTTACTCCACAACCCTGTGTAATAAGGGTTTTCTGATTTGCTTATTGTAAATTTATTTTAGCCATAAAATCTATGGACTTAAGAGGGTTAGAAAAATGAACAATGAGTTTCAGTGATTTAAGTATATAGTAAAGACTCTAAGACCAAAAAAGTTAAGCAAATTGTCCTTGACCACGTGACTAGATGGAAGTGCAAGTAGGCTGTGTTTTATTTAGGTCTTGATGCATCTAAAAATTCATCTTACCGTTCTTCCCAACATATTGTTGCCTTCCTGTTTCAGTTAAATCATACGTTGGGGTATAAGAGAGACTGATGTAAATGCTAGTCTTGATGGTGTTCACAATTAAGCAAGAAGAGATAAATTAGTCTTTTCTGGGACACTTTGGAATTTCACCTGGCTTGAATGACTGTCAAATCTAGCTTGAAAAAATTTTTGGAATGAATGCAGTTGTTAGATGGTACTTCTACAGTTATATGTGTAATTTCTGGAAGTTAATTAGAATCACACATTTTCAATAATAGCTATTTTTGATAATGTAGTACAAAATATTTATGGGGCTGGAGTTTTCCAGCATAGAGTGAGTATTCCTGTTACAGGACTAAAGTTTTTACTTTTGTCAGAATAAAAAAGTAGGAGGCTCTGAATCAGTTAAGCAAATAACTGTCTCCACTGGGTCCCCAAGTGCCCCACCCTCAACCCAGGGATTAAACAATTCTCTTAAATGCTCTCTCTTTCTCTCTGTCTCTCTCACACACACACATGCACACACACACACACACACGCACACTCACACAGGATGATGAGAAAAACAACTGACTTTCTTTTCAAAAATACAATTAAGTACTTTCTTTTAAATGAACAAATTTTCTGTAATCATTTTCAGCTATTAGTTAAATTATGTTTACATTTGAAATTTTCCCAATTATGAAAGACAGCTTTTTAAAAGTGTTTGGTTTGTATAATAAAATGTCTAACGATGATTCAAATTTTACACACGAAGTACTCAAACATTGAATTCTCAGTTTTAAGAAGATCATAACTACTTCATTTTTAAAACATTCATGTACATTTTTAAAAATCAGGTGTCTTTTATTTTTGCTAACCGTTTACAAAAATATGTAGGTTTTGTTTCAGACCTCGTGGGGGCTTCCTCTTATTTTTTTCATATAGTGAATATTTCACTGGTTATATCTTAACTTTAACATAAGCTGAGATTAGAGAATATTAGAAATAATTTCTTCTTTATATCTCCAATTGTTTTCCTATTCTTCATAAGTTACAAACATATTGTCTTAGGTTTATTATTCAAATTTTCTTTTTTATTTCTTAAAAAATCAATATTTTTAAGTGTGTACTCAGTTTGAACACTCTAAAAACATGCATTGCTGCCTTTTCTAATGGAAAAGCTTTCAAAGCTGTTAGAATTTTCTGTACTTGAATCCTCTCATTCTTTCTTTATTTAATCTCCATGAAATCTGTCTTCTAGCCTTTCCAGTCATGGGAACCACTGTCCTCAAAGTTACCATTGCTAGTGGTCTCTTATTGGTACGCAAAGCATCTTAAAATTCTTCCTTTCCTTGTTTTATATCCCATTTTGTTTTTCTCATTGTTTTCCTTTTTGTTTTAACAGTTCTTCTTATCTGGTACTCCAGAATCCACACCTAGCCCTACCATTCACAAGTTACGCATTTTTCTTTGGTCTTGATCCTGACCCTAGCCTTACAAGAAAAGAGGCACTTTCTTTTACAGGAAAAAGGATATCGCTTTTCCGTAAACTGTACTTTTAAAAATCTAAATATCATATGTCCCAAATCAGATAAGACAATATACCCTTAACATTTTATTCCTACACTAAATACCATTGAATAGCTGAATGTGATTTTGTTTGTCATTATGGCAAAGCACAACATAAACAGCAAATGTCTTAAATCCCCAAGTTCAAAATTATTAATAAATAAATCAATTAATCAATCTGAAATTTCTACTTAGGAAACAAGACTAACCAGGGATCTCTGATGGAGTTAAGGCAGAGTCAGAAAGAAAAAAAAAAAAAAAAAAAAAAAAAGCTGCCCTCTTACTAAGCTCTCTGAAGTCCTGAGACTTTTAGCCATCCTCAGCATCATTTTCTATAAACCATGAGTTCCAGGGGTCTTATGGGTATTAAGTTCATAAAACAAACTTGTGCAAATTTTTAAAAAGCTATCATATATCCAGGAGACTATATCAGTTTCTTAAAAGTCACTTCAGCCTCTGTCCAGTTCTGGATTTTAAATTTTAAGCAATTTTAGGGACACATTTACTTAATTATTGATTTCGTGCCTTGGTTAAACAGGATATATTTACCTCAGCACATTTATGTATTTAGTAGTATTTATAGTTTTCTATTGAGCCATTGCATGAAAATTTCAGCATGAAATTGATCTGCTCTTGACTGATGGGTATCTACTACTACTGTTTGCCTTTAAACAACTGAATGTACTTTCTTTTGCTCTTACACTTTCCAGAAAGTACTATGAATATAACAAAGAGCTAGCAGAAGTTATAGAAGTAATGGAATATGGCAGTGCTAGTGCTGGCTTCAGAAAGGCCTATCTGAATGGGTTCCATGAAGAATATATTATAGAGAGAAACAGAAAGAATGAAGCTTGGCTTTCTTTTGGGGTTTATCCAAAAGCCATTACTTCCTTTTATATATTACTTTTGGAAATGACTTGACTGTTGTAAGTAAGACCAACCAGATTCTTAAGATTGTCTCCTCACTTACTAGTTGTGCCATCTTGGGCCGTTTATGTAACCAGTTTGGACAAATTTCCTCATGTGTCAAATGGAGTTAATGGTACCTAAGTTATTAGATTGTTATGAGGATTAAAGGGGCTAAAAAAATCTCTGTAGATATGTTTAGGACAAGACCTCATACATATTAGTGCTCAGTAAGTAACAATTATATCTGTGGGTATTATGAAATACTATTTGGGTGCATATAACCAACCCCTGGTTTCCAGAGGGCACTCCATGAAGAACTTATATCATTTCTGTCTCACCTGTAGAAGGATGGATAGTTGCCCAGTCTGATTCAGAACAGCACCTGCATGCACTCAAAAAAACATCCAGAATCCTGTGGTCCTGAATCTCACTAAATCCTAAGCCAAACTGACTGATTTTCATTCCCAAAGACTATTACTACAGCTCTCTCATTCTATCAGACCTGGTATTGTCATGCTTCCAGTCACTGGAAAAAAAGTTAGAAGTCCATTTTTTTTTGTTTGTTTTTTTACTTTTGTCTTTTACCTTTATCTCATGTACACAACCTGTCAGTGAGTCTTGTCATTTTCTACTTAAAATATCTCTCTCAGATTTGAGGTTTTGTCTCCGCATTCGCAGCCCTAGTGCAAGCTCTTAGCACCTCTTGACTAGATTAGAGTCAAAATCTCTTGGATCATCTCCCTAACAGAAGGTACTTTTCCTATAATGCAGGCTGCATACCACCTCCAGAAACATCTTCTGAAAATACTGGTTTGTTATATGCCTTCTTTAGCAATCTATAATAGTTCTGTGATAATAAATGCAGCCCTCAACATCCCTTGCCTCAACTTTTTTTTAGTAGAAATCAGAACCAAACCTAAACATAACTGTATATAATATTCCTCTTCTACACACACCCTCTGCCATAGCTGTGTATTTCTGTTGACAGTCCCTTGAGGAGGTCATGTTTCCCTCATGCCTACTATTTTGTTCATCCCCTTCCCTTGAATGCGCGCAAAAGTTAGTAAATTTAAGAACCAAGTTAGGTTACTTGTGTTCCTTGAAATTTTTCTTGACACTAATATATCTTCATTTTGAATAGATTCTGTACTTATAGTCCACATCCAAAGGAAAAACTCAAATGCTCTCCATTGGTTTCACACTGCAGGGTAACATTGTTTGCAATGTTAACTATAGTCTGCTCCTGTTGCTTTCCATATCACACATTTTTTCCTAATCACCTGAAGTTCTTGACAAAGTACTGAGTATAGAGAACTCTTCAGTAAGATCACTTTAATCTCTGATATGCTATTCTTACAGTAGAATATTAAATTTCCAACATATGTCCTATTTAAGTTTTGTTTTATAATATCATCCTGTAATACTCAAATCTCCATCAGATATGCAAGTAATCTTAAACAAACACTTAAGAATCCATTTTCACACCCATATTTCAGTTCATACTTGTGGCTTCTTGATGTACTTTTTGGCCATCTTGTAGGCATAAAATTAGGCTCTTAGAATGAAATTTTCTGTTCATTTGTAAATCTAGCCACTTCAAAATTAAAAATACGAAAAGCTTAAGAAAGGTCAATGGAAAACTGCCTTCTGATATTTAGGCAACCAGTCACTGTGTTTTATATTTCAATTCTCTGTGACAGGCAAAATATTTGCCTCAGTTATCTTTTCTGTCTTGATTACTAACATCCTTAATATCCCACTGCTTATACCTGTTCATTTCTTCTGAAAGTGTGTTTTCTTGACCTTCTTTGTAGAACATGTTGTGAATCATTGCTGGTCAAGGTAAGCTGTCACTGGTCAGGCAGAACTCACCAGGTTGGGAAGTCGAGATATTTTATTTAGGCTTGAAAAAAGAACACCTATTTCATAGAAATGATTTACTAACTTTTGCTATGATCTAGAGATAGTATTATTTATTAAGATACTAAATTCCTAGCAGTAATGTTTAAAAGTTTCCAATGCCATGGAAACATTTCTGCTTCAGCAAATGCCAGTCTTAGGAAGTACCCCAAAACTGCAAAATATTAGGGGCCAGTGTAAAAGGTTAACCAATAAATATGTGCCTCCAAATCAGGCCTTCAAATTTTTCTTTAGAAGAATAGTTTATTTCTCTTCTTATTTTCCTCTAAATTCCTATGAACACTTATTTTCTATTTTTCCTCCTTTTGACTTCTTAGATTTCATTTTCTTCTCTGACCAGCACAGCCACTCTTTCCTCAACTGCAGCCATAACTATATGCTGGCACACATGCACACAGACATCCGCACACTTTCTTTTTCTTTTTATCTTGAGACAGCTTTTTCTAATAAACATAGATCTGGCTCTAAATTAGGTGCTACTGGAAGTTGTCATAAACTCTGAAATTATTTCCAAGTGTTTAATTCACTTCCAGGAAAAGCTGGTTTCTATTATATGACTTTGCTACATATGGCACTGAATCTCTTAACATGAATGGGAATTTCTGGCTGTATATTTAAAAATGAGCTAAGGATTTCTATGCCTTAGCTTGAAAAAAATACAAAGATAACTGAACAAAAATGTTTTTTTTTAATTTTAATTAGTAAACAATCCCTTTTCTCTGGTGAGCTATTGGTTATTTTACTCAAGAGACAGCATCTTCAATCATTAGTTTATTTCTATTCTTGATGAGAATCTCTGTGTTTAGGATTTTGCTGATTTGGGATACAGGTTATCTTTAAAACAATTGTCAGTCTTCAGCATCTTATTTACACTGAGAAGGACTCAGCTGTGTCTTTTACTTATATTCTTGTCCATGAAATATGGTAACAAGTTTAAGCAACTTTTTATTGTTGATGATATTTACTTATTATTTTTTTTAATTTTTAATTTTTGTAGTTACTTAGTAGGTATATACATTTATGAGGCACATGAGATGTTTTGATACAAGAATTCAATGTGAAATAAGCACATCATGGAGAACGGGGTATCCATCCTTTCAAGCATTTATCCTTTGAGTTACAAACAATCCAATTATCCTCTTTAAGTTGTTTTAAAATGTGCAATTAAATTATTACTGACTGTAGTCACCCTGTTATGCTATCAAATAGTAGGTTTTATTCATTCTTTCAAACTATAAAAAGCTTTTTATTGAAGGAAAATGTACATACAGAAAAGCATTTATATCCAAAGGGCAGAGCTCGATGAATTTTCCCCAAATGAATATTCTGTAAGCAGTACCTGATCAGGAAACAAAATATTATCAGTATCTTAAAGTAAAAAAAAATTGTAGCTTTTGAATTCTATTGTATAATTTTGTTGATTTTTGCTTTTTAAAATAGACTTTATGATTTAGAGCAATTTTAAGTTCACAGCAAAAATGATGTTTGCTTTTACACTTTATAGGTAATCCTGAAAACGATATGCATTTTTCACACTGGCTTTCACATTGTATATTTTTTCCTCAAGTATACCTCCGAGAAATATGATGCATAAACTAAACCTGTCATACTAATTTGACTCACAACCTGTAAAATGATCCCTACTCCTACCGTGATGCCCTCAGTTTTAACACTCTTTGCTACAAACAACGTCATAATGTTGATGGTTATGCAAATATATTTATTAGCTGCCAGATTCTAGTCTTAATACAAGCATAAGGTATTCCTGCATATTAGCAAGTATGGTCTTCTTAGTTAGGAGAATTTTCTTGCATTGTGTGACTCTGTTTAACAGATGATAATATGGTTACTAAACTTATAGATCCTACTATGTCTGGGGCAGTGCCTTATGATTGCCTAGACAAAACTCAGGGATCTGGACTACAGTGGCAATCAAACCGGGAAATCCCATACTAGCTTTATTTGACTCTGCAAAGGCCAGAATTTCATGGGATCGATTGTCAGTACCTATGCTCAGAAACTCCCAAACCCCGATATACAGAGTTGTCCCTTCACACACACTCTGGTAAGCTCATCTATTGCATGAATCTATCTGAGTCTTCGATTCTTTCCTTCCATCTGGGAAACTACTCTAAATGCCCCCAAATTATCATTAAATTAATTTTATTTTTGCCATCCTTTCTTACATCAGTAACCCTCAAATAACTATACAGAGAGCTTAGTCGTCCCTTACCATATCAGTTGCAAATTGTTGGAAACACATGGATGGAGGCGTGGAGGAGGCTGAGGCCTCTGACTATGCATCTGTAGTCAGTGTTGGCATGAGACTCAGTATGTCCTGCCCCTGTGGCCTTCAGAGTCACATGTTTAGCTTTACAATGTAATCAAGAGTAATATTTCAACACTTTCTTGCTGTAAACACAAATAGATTTTTAACTTGGATCTGTTTTTTGTAGAGAGTTCTTAGAGTCTGTTTTCTCAGTTTTAAGAAAGTTGCCCAAGATTAAAGAGTAAAAGCTCTTTCTCTGTGACATCCATAGTGCAGCAGAGTCTTAAGATCCATAGTCTTTGTTTGGTTTTAGTGCAGTTTTCATAGTACTGGGTTTATTAGTTTTTTAGGGCTGCCGTAACAAAATGCCATGAAATAGGTGCCTAAAACAACAAGAATGTATTCACTCATAGCTCTGGAGGCTAGAATTCCAAATGTCAGCAGGTTATCCTCCCTCTGAAGGCTTTCTGGAAGAATCTTTTTCTGCTTCTTCCTAGCTTCTGGTGGTTTCCAGCAATCCTTGGAATTCTTTGTCTTACAGTGCATCACTGAGATCTTGACCTGTGTTATCAGATGGCCTTCTCCTCTCTGTGCCATTGTCTCTCTTTCCAGATTCTCCTCTTCTTATAAGGACACCAGTCATTGGATTAGGGTCCAGCTAAACTAACGTATTAATTTAAATACATCTAGAAAGACTCTATTTCCAATTAAGCTCACATTCAAAGGTCCCAAAAGTTAGGACTTCAACATATCTTTTGGGGGGAATTGATCCATCCCAATACTTGATAATCTATTAACTCTAAATCCAAACATCCATGGCCTTGGCATACTCTAAGAAAGTTAATTACTAAGTCCAATATATTAATAATACATTTTAAATCAGTCACTAATTTTATTTTGAGGAAACTATGCATTTTAATTTGCTCTGAGTATCTGTTTGTTTAGTTCTATTGTGCATTCAACTGCTTCTCTATCTTCAATACTTCTTGACTCTTGACAAAGACCAGTAGTGCCTAATATGATTAAATCACTTTTTTATAGAGAAGTTTATATGCCCCTGAGAAGTAGAGCTGCTAATTATGGATGAACGTGTTAAGATACTTTTATTTCATGTAATGTAACCTAATGTGCATTAATTATAGTGCAAGTCACCTTCACTCCAATTCAGGGAGCTAGCATGACAACAGTTTTAGATTCTAGGATGGCAGAAATACCTCTTTGATACTGTTCTATTACTAAAAATAAATCAACACTCATTAGACTCCTATGCTTAGTTGATAATTAACTGCTCACAAAGGTATGTATGTTGTGGAAATTAATGCAGCCAAGGCTTAAATGGGGTAGCTTTTGATTCAAAATGAAAAAATAATATGGCTCTTTTTTGTTTTAAACATGACATGTTATCTTATTGAAATGTATTTTTTTTCTAAAATATGAATAGTTCATATCAAATTGATGCATAGTACAGAAGGGAGAAATCTCTAGATGCCTTCAAGCAAGTATTATTTTACCAAATCTGTGTAATTCTTTAAAAAACTAACACTTCAGTTTTAAAACATCACTATTTAAAACACCATGTTATAACACCTTCATGTAAACTTATGACCAGGTTAATAAAGATATTAGTTTTGGATCATACATATCAACAAATAAATAGGACATTGTATGATTACATACTAACTTAATGTTGAGCTGATAAATACAATATAGAGATAAATTTTTATAATCATAATCATCTTCTTTTATTTATATCCTGCTCCTACTGAGATGAATCTCTGGTTACATTTACATATTGAATTACAAAGTTAAAACTAATGATGGGATCAATTATGCCCCATACTGAGCTGTGCACTTTGGAATGACTTTGAGAAAACAGGAGGGTCAAAAAAAAAAAAAAAAAAAGCATACACAGGCACAGTGGTTTCAAGATTATGCTAACAGATAAGCAAAGGAAGAACTGTAATGGACAATAATTTGTGTTTGTCAAAGAAATTAGGCTTCTTTGGTGCAAAACCTAAAGTACATTTTTAATATAAACATTTCTGAGAATTACAAAATGTATAGAATGGGTCACGCTGAATGGTTTATTTAGGGTACATATATAAGGACAAATGTATTACGAATTATTGTATGACTGTTTATTTGTTCTTATAATTTCTTTATTGTACTTTTAATGTGTTTGCTGTGTCTCGATTGAAATATAGTTTCCCCCATGTTAGACGTTGTCATGTAGAATTTGACACTATCCCCCTTTCTCTTTTTCTAGCTGCATAATAAATGTGCTTCTCATCTAAAACCTGAATGTGACTGTGGACCTTTGAAGGACCATATTTTACCACCCACAACAATCTGTCCAGTGGTACTGGTGAGTTTTTCCTTATCATTCTGCTATAACTCAGGGTTGCTGTGACTAATCAGTATCGTATACCATTAAAAGCTTCTAGAGATAATTTTTCATCAATCAAGGTAGAAGTATATAGATCTAAAATACATCATTCCTCTGGAACAGAACACCTTTGCCCACTATATTTCCTTTTTCCTTCATGTCACAATACGCTTTTTAGAACGGTATGCTTGAACTGAAGCTTACTCAGGTTTTATCACTTAGTCATGCTGTACTTACCAGGAATTGTAAAGGCAGAACACTTCAACATTTTATATATTTTATAGATCTAGCTTCCCAGAATAATGAAATTATTCTTATGGGCAATTTTGCTGGAGATGCACATTGTGTGTCTGCAACGTTGAGGGCTCTCATCTAGGTTAGAGGCTACCTAAAGTGATGATACAACCATGAAGAAAGTTATGCACTGCTATTGCTGTGTTTTAAAAAATTTGTATTGAACAACAAATTTAACTACCTGCAAAATAATTACTTAATTCAATAAATATAGAAGTGAAAATGCATGAGTAAAGTAACTCTGAAAAAAACGAACCTTGGTAGGAAGAGAAGCAGATACTCATATTCAAACAATATTCAAACAATATTCATATTCAAAATCCAAATTGCCTCAAAAGTTAAACAGTTATTTCAAAAAACAAACTATTTTATATCCATGATGCACTTCTCATTTTGAAAAAAAACAACATGGAAATTAAATGGCTGGAACTTCCATTTGATATAATAAAATTATAACAACTAAGAAATGTTAGAAAAATACTTTTCTAAAGGTCAACCTAGAAATTAATCATATTACTCATTTTGTACCACTTGTGATTCATTTTGTAATTATATCTGTAAAATACTGGTTGTATTTTAAATGTCTTTATTTAAAAAAATTATTAAAAACTCTTCATTTTCTCAAACTACAAAAATAGAGGAAAAGAAAATACCTCAGTATTGCTGAGTATAGCAATAACTAATTCTAAATTTCCTTTCTTCATGTAAGGTTTGTTAGACATCCTATGGTAAATAAGATTAATTAAATATAATGAGAGCCATATATAAATACTTTACATTTTAGGTTAATTTAGTGTTGTTTTTATTCATTTAAGTATCGTCTTGAAGACTTCTAGAATTTTTGTATTATTTATATTCTTCTTTTAAAATACAGCAATTTTATTGGTTTAGATGCATTTTTGATCTCAGATGTTAACTCTAAGATGAGATCTGCGATTCCTTCCTACTATCCATCTGCCTGTGCAAAAAGACCCCCCTCAGTTCATTGAGTCTGGGGACTGCCTCCTTGACCCGCTTATGTCAATCCCTAGTTATATAAATTCAAACATAAGGTGTATTCTTTTTGTTATGCTATCACTTCTTTGTTTGAGAGAATCAAATGTAAAGAGCATGTGTATGTGAATTTTCTTGTCTTTGAACAATCTTGCAAAACCTTTCATTGCTACTTTTAGACATTTTTTATTCTGAAGATTTATCTCCAATGATTAAATATCCCCACAGTTTTAATACTGATTTGTATCTCACCGTTTGCTGTTTACCATTTTTGTGGTACTATCTACTCTGAAGTGTGTGATGACTATTGAGCATTCATCCTTCCAAAATGTCTACCTTTCATTGACTTCCGTTATACCTCACTCCTGGTCCTTTCTCTGTTTCTCTGGATACTTGCTTCCAGTATCTTTCCTGGGTTCACAATGTCGACATGCCCATGTTGGTGCATCCCTGGATTCTACCGTCCTATGTCATGGCGTTCCTCTCTCAGTATTCTTCTCGATGAGATCTTGTTTATTCAGTTGATTGTATTACCATGTTAATGTATATTCAGCTCATCCTCCTAAATTCCAAACCTAGAACTGCCACTTGCAGGACCCATATTATTTTAAGTGTAACATTCCCAATATATTATTATTAATGAAATAATTATACCTCTTTTGATTGAACATATATACTATCCCAGGGACTATGCTAAAATATTATTTAATTTTTCAGTAAATATTCATTGCATGCCTAGTATGTGCCAAACAGTATTATAGGTAGGAAAGAAAACATTAAAAGCAAAGGTAAATCTTTGCTTTTATGGAGGTTACATTCCAGCAGGGGTAATGTAGACAATAAACAATAAAAATAAATAAATTATTTAGTACCTGGTTGTACTAAAATATATAAATAGAGTAGAATGTTGATTCCTGAAGATATGAAGAGGGGAGGACTGGGGAGATGTTGGTCAAAGAGTACAAAATTGCAGTTATGTAAGATGAATAAGTGTAGAAATCCAACGTACAGCATGATGACTATAGCTAATATTGTATAACATGGCTGGGCACGGTGGCTCACCCATGTAATCCCTGCATTTTGGGAGGTCGAGGTGGGTGGATCACTTGAGGTCAGGAGTTCAAGGCCAGCCTGGCCAACATGGTGAAACCCCATCTCTACTAAAAATACAAAAAAATCAGCCGTGCGTGGTGGCAGGTGCCTGAGGCAGGCGAATCTCTTGAACCCAGGAGGTGGAGGTTGCAGTGAGCCAATATTGCACCACTGCGCTCCAGCCTGAGTGACAGAGTGAGACTCTGTCTCAAAAAAAAGTATATATATCTATATACGTGTATGTGTGTGTGTGTGTGTGTGTATACACACACACACACACAAAGGTAACTATATGAGGAGATGGATATGTTAATTTGCTTGACTATAATAATCACTTCACTATGAATATTTACACTATTGAAAACAAAATAACAACAAATTTATTTATAGATCAAATTGGCATTTATTCATGAATTAGGACAGCCTCCATTCTACAGAGTAGAATGAGAGCTCCCACTAGACCTAGAACAGTGGATTTTGTAAGGTGGGAACAAGAAACACAACAATACAAAACAAAAGCTGATTGTTTAACATCATGTTATTTCAGGTTACTCTTTAGGTAAAGAGTTAAAGCAGAGGTTACATCCTTATTATACCAAGTCAGGTAGACTTGAATTTCACATTTTCAGAAACAACTGATGTGTTTGGGGATCAGTTTGCTTCCTTAAAATTTCAGCTTGATTATGTGACACTTTAGTACAAGTTGTTTGTACTAAAGTTTGGTTTACATTTTGGTTTGGTCTGGTCTGTTGGGACCTCCCGTAGGAGCTCAGTCCAAAACAATGGCCTTTGATAATTTTTATTTAACAATATCAAAACATTAATTGTACAGTAATCATATGCCTTAAATACATACAATAAATAAGTACTGGTTTTGTTTAAATTGTTAAGGGAAAAATCAAAGCAGAGAAAGAAGAAATGTTGGTTTGCAGTGATAAAAGAGGCAGTCAAGATATTCACTGACGAAATAGTTGAGTAGAGTTGAGTGATTTGAGGGAGTCACCCCTGTAGCTATCTGCGACATAACTTCACTGACAGATTCTGAGGCAGTAGACACTTGACGGATCTCAAAGGCATTGGGGGGTTTAGTGACTAGCCCTGAGTGTATAGGAGGAAAAATAGGAGTTCAAAGTTATCATAAGATTTTTATATTGAGTGGGACAATTTAGGCCATTGTAAAATCTTTAGCCTTTACTCTGAATAAAATAGGAAGCCATTAGAGGACTCTGCCCAGAACCAGAACTTATCTGACTTATATTTTAAAAGGAACAGTCTGTGCTGTGTTGAGGGGGCAACAATGGCAAAAAGATATAACACTTCTGTTTTCTCAAAGAAATAGAAAGCTGGGTGAGTAGCTACAGTGAGGATGGTGCAAGATGTATAAGAAGCCTGTGGGAACAAAATGGATCAAAGAAACAGTGTGATTTTCGAGGAGAAAAGAGCAGCTACCTCTGGTTAGTAATCATCCATTTAGTATAAAATTCCAGTCAGCTTGGATGAGTATATGTCTCTACTCATATTCATTCATATTTATCTAGTTACATTCCAGCTTTATGAATGGAATAGGCATAGCCCAGTCTTCATGTGACTGTGTTTTTTGGCAAATGTGATATACAGAGAGGGCAGCCAGAGAGTTGAGAATATATGCAAAGGAGTAATTGTAAGGCTTAACCATGGAATTTAAGCTGGAAATAAGGGAAGTAAGGACATTAAATATGAGGTACAGTAATAGATTTTAGGAATAGCACATTGTAAATTACAGTGAAGTCAAAGGTTGTTGGAATCAAGGATAATGGTGTCAGGTTGAGAGTGAGTGAGGTAGGAATTGAGATTATGAAGGAGTATATTTATAAGTAACACAATATATGAATTCATTTTGTTTTCACAGTGACAACATAAGATAAACATTATAATTGTTTCCATTTTACATATGAGGAAACTGAGAAACAAAGAGGTTAAGTAAATTTCCCAGTGTCCCATGAGTAGTACTTGGCAATTTAGAAGTGGAGCCCGAGTGGTTATCACTCTAGAGCTGTGCTCCGAGATTTTCATCGCCACCCTTTCTCCAAATCCCAATAGAGAGATTTTATCTGTCATATCTCAGCTACTGGATCCTTCACACCCCACCTTTCCCAAACTAGAAACCTAAGCAGCATTTTTTATTTCTTTTCTGGAATATCAGATTACTCAATTCTATTTTAATGTTCTTAATCCTGCCTCTTTACTTCAGCCCAACTGTGACTGTCTCATATACCAGCCTTACAAATTTTCTTTTAGGATTGTCCCAGTAGCTTCCTTGTGAACTACCTCCTTTCTGTACATCCCAACCTGCTTCCTGGGTCAACTTTCAAAGAATGCAAATATCATAAGTCTCTCTCAGTCATAAAATATTTTTGGTGATTCCCTATTTGAATCCCAAATGCTCTAAAATGGTAAACAAGGCTCTTTAACTGGATTAACCTACTCATTCTCTCCTACAGTACTTTATCCACTGGAAATCAAGGATAATTGAACTGCTCGTAATTCTTTAAGTACACCTGTTCTCTCAAGCCTTTGGGGTCTCGTATGTGTTAATAAATCAATCTAAATCACTTCGCTTTAAAATTTTGCCCACCTCACTAAGTAAGAATTAAAAGGTTACTTTCTTGTCATGGAATAAAAATATTGACAATTGTACACATTAACTATTTAAATGATCATACTTCAAACAAAGTAATGAAACTGTTCTGCCCACAAAATTGCTTAATCTGCTCCAGCTGATAGGCTCTGAGCCTTTTCAGTCTGTGAATCTTCAGTAACTTTCCAGGAATAATTTCACACTTCATGACCTGTAGCCCTTCATTTAAAGCAAATCATTAGTCCTGACATATATCATGTTGTTTTGTTTTTTATTTTTTAATACCAGTTTCTTCTTTAAGAAATTGTATGCCACAGTTTCTTGTGCTAATCTTCTGTAAGAGGAGCAAGTGAGGTTCAGACTCAGTTAATACAAAGTGGATATTGATATTATCTCTATCATATTATAGAAAATATTAAAGAACTTAAGATGCCTATTTTATTCTTTTCCTTAGTCTTTGACTCTGTAGTTAGGAACTGGTTATCGAATGACCTCTATAAATACAGCGTGGGTCCTTAATTTCTGGTTGAAGCTCACATAGCCTTGTAACTTAATGACATATCACAAGGTCAAGATCCATAGCCAATGTCTTCTTATATTTTTGAACACCTTCTCCAGCGTCATTAAAAAAAAATTTGTACCATCCTTCTCAGCCTTTCCATCCCTCCCCAATAGTTGTTTTAAGCTGTAGGTTAATGATTCAGTAGATATATGCTCACCATTTCCAGAGGTTAGCAAGGTAAGCATCTCCTCTGCACTGATGAAATGCTTTTTATAAGCATGCACTACAAATGGCTTCCACAAATAATTGACCTTGATAATGTCTATTGCCATAAAAATTGGTTAAAATCAAGTAGTCTGAAATTAAAATCATTATCAGATGATTTTTTTCATTCAAATAAAAATTAAACAATGATTCCCTACATCATATATAATTAGTTTTCTGAGGTTGTAATTGGCATCCCGTATCTTTTGAAAGTACTATCAAAAACCTGTATTACTTAAAATTTATTTAATGCGGGATTTAGTCAAGATTTTTCCATAACTGTGTTTAGGTACTTAGAATGCTTTAAAAAAAATGTTCTGGTAACAATTATAGCTATAGTTCATTTACTGCCATATTGAAGACAGATCAGAAACTGTTTACAAAGATAGATTTCCTTAAATCCTCCCCTTATTGTACTTCCAAACAAATGTAGGATGAATCCCAACTCATCGAGACTCATAAGCTGCTTAATTTCTATAAAAGGCCATTAACCCTTCCCAGTTGATTGTCAAAACAGATGTTCTGCCTTTAATAGAATATATTTAAAAACTGCATTCTTGGTTCTTGCTACAGATAACACACTGAAATCTTAGCTGTCCAATCCAAAACAAAATGACATTGCAAATAAATTTTAATAATCTCACATGGAATATGGCCTAATGAGGCCATATGCAAGCCACTCACTCTTCTATGTTCTAAT
This sequence comes from Macaca nemestrina, assembly GCF_043159975.1. Lineage (NCBI taxonomy): Eukaryota > Metazoa > Chordata > Mammalia > Primates > Cercopithecidae > Macaca > Macaca nemestrina. The sequence goes on along the minus strand of NC_092128.1, from coordinate 85,423,921 downwards.
TTACCCCTAACTCAAGACAGATGTAGTCTATGTTGTTTTAGCCCTTTGCAGTTTTGCTTAAATTAAATTGGGCTTCAACAATTATGTCATCAGCCTGCAATGAAAGGGATTTTTTAAAATTAATCATATAAAACTCCCTATTTTAACAAAAAAAGGTATGTTGGAAAATCCTTCATTACCTGACAAAAGTTCTTCTCAATTCTGTTTATCATGGTGTTATCTCTTAGACTTCATCTGTCATTACCATCATGTTTCATTTTTTTTGTACTTAAGAAGCTTACAGTTAAATTTATACTAACATTGAACTATGATGTTGGAATATACGTTATTTATTTGTATGTTTTATTATATAACTTTATTACTATTCTATTCATAAGTTTCTCTTCTGTTTCTCTATAATGGCTTAAGTTCATACTTTTAAAATTATTTTGGATAGCACATAAATTTGTGAAGTCACAGAAATAGATGAACTAGGCCTATAGAATCCCTTTGATTTTAGAGTAATCTCATAGAGTAAGCTACAAATCTGATCAATTTCTCTAGAATTATATTTTAGTTTTATATTCATTCTAAGTTTTATATCTTTTTTATAAGGTAAAGTGGCTCTATAAGAGTGCACATGTTTATGTAATTATTTTTCAGTTTTGGAGGGGCTTTTGTTCAATTAATTCTGCCACTATCAAACTATCACAAGAACAGAAAACCAAACACCGCATGTTCTCACTCATAGGTGGGAACTGAACAATGAGATCACTTGGACTCAGGAAGGGGAACATCACACACCGGGGCCTATCATGGGGAGGGGGTAGGGGGGAGGGATTGCGTTGGGAGTTATGCCTGATGTAAATGACGAGTTGATGGGTGCAGCACAGCAACATGGCACAAGTATACATATGTAACAAACCTGCACGTTATGCACATGTACCCTACAACTTAAAGTATAATAATAATAAATAAATTTAAAAAAAAAAAGAAGACTTGAGATATCTCATGACAAAAATCACATTTTAAACTTTGAAGAGTAAACTCGAGCAGATTATCACAAAAATCATTTCTGTTGTATTTACCTCCATGATTTAGTTTTGTTTTCTGTGTGTAAGCATTTTGTGTTATAATTTAAAAACAATGTTCTTATTTTAATTTAACTTTTAGGTTCAGGGGCACATGTACAGATTTATTATATAGGTAAACTTGTGTCATGGGGGTTTGTTGTACAGATTATTTCATCACCCAGGTACTAAGCCTACTACGCATTAGTTCTTTTTCCTCATCCTCTTCCCCCCACCCTCCGCCCTCCGTCGTTGTTGCCCTTTATCTGTCCATGTGTTCGCATCATCCAGCTCTCACTTATAAGTGAGAACATGTGGTATTTGGTTTTCTGTTCCTACATTAGTTTCCTAAGGAAAATGGCCTCTAGCTCCATCCATATTCTTGCCAATAACACAATCTATCTTGAAGAGCAAGGTTCTTAATTCTCTAACAAAGAGGTTAATTACTTAGCCATTTTTTCCATATCAATATCAATATTTTAGTGTCGATAAATTGGAATCATGAATGACATAGTTTTAATATGCCTATTATTTAAAGTTGAAGTTGTATAATATATAAGTAACCATTGTTTTATACAAATTGTGATTTTTACTTCTTAAAGGTACCTTAAAGATCATTGCATTATTTTATATACAACATCTGCAGTGCCAGCTTCCTACTGTTTATACTTCCTCTGTTTCCTCTTTCCTTCCTTCTTTCTTTTCTTCCTTTTTCTTCCCATTAATTTTTACTAAAGTCACTGGAGCTAAACATCCACATAAGAGCAGTTCTCTTCTCTCCTGCAATTCAGAGTAAACTAGATGAAGCATCCAAAGAGATTAAATATTATGGTGTGATAAATATTCACTTATAGGAGCTCTAGAGGTGGGACTCTTAATCCATCCTAAGGGTAAACAGTAAATGTCTGAGCATAAATAAGTATTTTGAAGCAAATTGTAATGTGACATTTACATAAATAGTCTCAGTGACAAGATAGTACATAGTGTGATCATGAAACTCCAAAATATTTTTTAAAGGTTATGTGTAAGGGTGAGGCTGGAGAGGGAGGTCCAAGATAATGGCTTCCTGGCCTGTCTTGTCAAGGAGATTGGCTTTATCCAATATAAATATGAGCTTAAATGATTAACTTTGTGTTGTAGGAAGACATCTTTGCTAGCAATGTGGTGTAAAATAAATGTAAAACAGGGAGCAGAAGAGATAAGAGAGTATCAGTGGGAGATTGCAATGTGAATAGTCAAGATACACCAACAGAGGAAGAAAATTAGGTAACCAGGAGAGAAAACTGTAGCAGAGAGTAGAATATTAGGATTTGATGTGATTTCAAAATAGATTATATTCAGATGATGGTGAGATCCAATATGCAGCCATGAATCTGAGTGGCTCAACTGATGTGCAGGGGATGTTCATTAGATTTTAGAAAGTAAGGGAACTCTGAGAATGGCTTATTGGATGTTATCCTTAAAACCACCCAGGATAGTTGCAGAGTCTTAAAAATAGTTTTTACTTGACAGTATGAATAAGGGTAGAGAGGAGAACTATTAGATTTCATGAACCTCGAACGTAAAGAGAATCTACTTTGGAGCTGGACAAGTGGTAATTTTGATGGAAGGCCAATATATTGCCCTTAAAACTATAGCACTTGAAAGGATTGGGAGAGGGAGCTGCCTCTTTTCAGAAGTGTTATTAGCAAAAGTGGCAATCATTTGGAGAGGAGAGGATAATTTGTTTTATTGCACAATGGTTCCAGAGAGTCCAGTGAAAAGTTTGAGAAAAGAGGAGAAGTGTGGAAGATTGATGAGAGAGAGAGAAAGGAAGGGAGGAAGGAAGAAAGGAAGGGAGGAAGGAAGAAAGGAAGGGAGGAAGGCAGGCAGGCAGGAAGGAAGGAAGTGGGGGAGGGAAGGAGGGAGGGAAGGAAGAAAAGAAGGAAGGAAGGAAGGAAGGAAGGAAAGGAGGGGAAAAGAAAGAAGAGACGGAAAGAAAAGAAAGAAAGAAGAGAAAGAAAGAAGAGAGACTAATGATAGCCAGAAAGTGTAGAAGACTAGAGTCCAGAGTTCTAACATGAACTCCTAATCTGTGGGCAAGTCATTTCCATCCAATAGTTTCAGAATGGTGACAAATGACTTGTGTATGAAATATAAAAAGAATTTATATAAATCAATAATAAGCAAACAATTCAATTGAAAAGGGCAAGGGACCTAAACAGGCATTTGAACTAAGTCTATTTATAAACCACCTATAAACATATGAATATGTACTCACCATTATTACTTATCAAGAAAATTGATATTAAATATCAGGAGATAACACTAGACACTGAAGAGAATGATACAAGCACATTAAAAAGCCTAAGCTTTGTTAAGATGGAGCCAAATTGTTCATCCATTGCAAGTGAGAGAGTAAATTGGTTCAGTCACCTTAGAACTCTGGCAATATACCAATTGTATTTTAATCCTGGGATTTTCACTAGCTTTGTGATAAGAAGCAAGCTATTAACATTTTGTCCCTCTGCATTCCATTTATAAATAAAATCAAATGAGTTAATTCATGAAAATTGCTAACAACTATGCATAGCTGGTGGTGAGTGCTAGGATATCATCTAATATTGCTATTATAAGTGTTATGCTGTAATTTGAAAAGTGAATTTTAACATTTTATTATACCATAACTATGTACTCAAAAAAATTTTAAAATAATAAAGAAAAATAATGTAAACACTTAAAAACCTGTCATACAGCTATATAAGAAGAATCACAATTAATATATAAATAGAAACACTATTAAAATTACCTTCCTGGTTTTTAGATTTTTTTTCACCTTTTTAAAGTTTACCTGAATATACCATGTGGCATTCTATTTTAACACTTAACTTGATATCATTAAATGTTTATGTATTTCCACATACTATGGGACATCACTATTAATGCTTGCATAATCTCATTAAGTAAAGATGTCATATTTTAGTTGAAACTGTTTTTATCTAGCATCTTTTCAATTCCTCATTGTGTGATTATAAGTAACATGATAGTGAACATCTTTATGAAGAATAGTTTCTTCTGGCCTTTCTCTACTCAAAAGTGCAAAGGATCATTTTTCCCACACTGTGTTATTTTGTCCTACAAATGATTTAGCATTTACAGTTGTTTAATTCTTTCTGTACTATAAAACCATTCCTAATGAAGAAAATAATGATTAAATATTTCCTAAAACAGAAAATTTGCCTTAGAATAGAAACTTATTTACAATTTTGAAATCATTTTTAGATGATTATTTATCTCACTTTTGAACTTAACTATATTATTACTATCCATTAGCAGGAAATGATGGGATGTGAAACAATGAACATGTGCAACACTATATCCCTTTAGACCAGTTATGGTGTGTTCTTCCTGGAATACATTCTCTTGTTATAATATCTGATGAACCTTTAAGAATAGAGTTGATACAATGAGAACACATGGACACAAGAAAGGGAACATCACACCCCAGGGCCTGTCGAGGGGTCGGGGGTTAGGAGGGGGAGAACATTAGGACAAATACCTAATGTATATGGGGCTTGAAACCTAGATGATAGGTTGATAGGTGCAGCAAACCACCATGGCACATGTATACCTGTGTAACAAACCTGCACATTCTGCACATGTATCCCAGAACTTTAAAGTAAAATTTTAAAAAGCAAGAATAGAGTTAATAAAAATATCATCAAAATAAGTTATGAAGCTTATTAGTTCACAGAAAGGACAACAAAACTATTTGAAAATGTATATTTTAAAATATTGTTTAGTTTTCAAATGAATTAATCCTGTTTTACTCTTGTAAACATAATTTTTAAAATTATAAATATTTATTAAAATTATAAATATAAAATTATAAATTTTATTATTTATTGATACATAATATTTGTACATATTTATGGGGTACATGTAATATTTTATAACATGCATAAAATGTGTAAAGATCAGGTCAGGGTATTTAGGGTATACATCACCTTGAGTATTTTATTATTTCTTTATGTTGGGAAGTTCTCTCTTCTAGCTATTTTGAAACATACAATGTGTGAAACTATTGTCATCCTACTCTACTATTGAATATTAAAATTTATTTCTTCTATCTAACCACGTGTTTGTATCCATTAACCAACCTTTCTTTATCCTCCTACTCCATAAACATGCAAACTCTTCCCATCCTCTGATAACCATCATTCTACTCTCTACCTGCATGGAATTAACTTTTTAAGTCCCACATATGAATGAGAACATGTGATATTAATCTTTCTGTGCTTGGCTTATTTCACCTATCATAGTGACCTCCAATTCCATCCGTGTTGCTGAAACTTAAAATGGTTCCAGTTCTACATCTCTTTTTTCTTCACTGTAACTCTGAAAACTTGGCTAAGTTGTGATGTTGCTGAAGGAGCGATCTACGTATCTCTACCTATAACACCCTCAGAAAACCATATGTCATATTAACTTCTCCTCTTCTTCCGATGTTGCTTGCTCTTCCACAATTTTAAGAATTCTACTAAATTATGCATTGTAAATATGGTGATTAAGTCTTAAATAGCATAGAGTATGTTAAATCTTTCCTTAGAGCATGTGTTTAACTAAGTCATTATTTCTCAGCAATGTCAGAAAGTTTGTTAGGAAGTAGAAGTATGGTATATGTGTCTTTCTCACAGCTCCAGTAGTATGGAAACTTTCTGTATATTTTTTCATTAGACTTAATTCTAATCAGCAAGAGTTGATCATGACAATCCCAATGCTACACATCAGCTAATTCAAGGAGGATGGGAAATACTCAAATCCTCTGTGATTCTGAAATTTGAAATTTGAATTCTCTGTAATATTGTTTCTAGGCTAGTTATAAAACTTCCAGAAATGCAGAGTCTGGTTGGGAGGTGTGAACATATAACTAAGGATGTATCATACTGCACTGAGCTTCAACTTTTATTTCACATCATTATGGCTGTTTCACCCTTCTTTTAAATTTACCTCTTTAACCTTTAAGCAAAGTTACTGAAGTCATCTATTTTCTTGAAATCCTATGTCATCTACCGAAGGTTTGTGCCTATGCAACATTCTTTTTTGTTGAAAGAGCAGGGATAAAGCACATTGTCAGCTCTCAATAAATGTTTCATCAGTGTCATTACTTAATATTCATTTAATTAATATTCATTATAGATCAATTCATAATTGTCATCATAGTAATGATAGGCAAAAAGAAACCTCATTTTTCCATATTTTGGAAATCTAACTCAGACTCAGTTTCATGGTATTATTCATAAAGGATAGCTGCTTTTTATTTATTTAATTTTTTAAATGTGTAGGATTACATTCTCACTGATTCAAATTCTGGAACATATTAAGAACTAGGGTGCTAATACTATTTATAAAATATGTTTAAATCCATTCTGGTTTAAAATATTCTACATGTACATATATTTTAAAGAGACATAGCATAAGAAAACTGGAAGGGACCCAGCCTCACTAACTGATGATTTGATCATCTTACCCTTGGGAGGTTAACCAACCATTTATCTGTTACATTGTCTTATATTGGTTTTATTGCTTTCTGACAAACTATCTTTACATTGAACTAGTTTATATTATGTAAAATATGTATAATTATAAACAGGGTCTAGTCTAAAAGAAAAAGTTCTAGTGTTATGCACAATTGTTTTTGTTTCTACCTAAGTGCATAAGGTAGGGTTGTATACTTAAAGGGTTTTTTTAAACGGGGATATGTGTGTGTGTGTATATCCTATATATTTACTATATATATAGGATATTTGTGTATATATATAATATATACTGTATATATAGGATGTGTGTGGATATATATCCTATATATACTGTATATATAGGATATTTGTGTGTATATCCTATATATATACTGTCTATATATCCTATATGTATAGCTGTACCCAGGGTAAGCAGCAATAATTTTTTTCAAAAAACAAACTCGTGCCACATTGGGTTTGCCATGATATATGGAGAAGTCAAAACAAAAGCCCAATAAGACACGAACTGGAAGTTCAGCTAAGAAGAAATCTGATGAAAATCTTTCATTTTAATAAATGAACAATTGAGATGTTAATATATTCAGGATGCGGTGTCCTATGGATTGACTCTTGACACCCAGGAGTTCACAGTCAAGAAAATTAATTAGGCCATCATGCCTATGATTAATTTAAAATGTCAGTTTTCTTCACTGACCTCAAACCTAGAACAAACAACAAAATTTAAGTATCTAAAAACCTATTACAGGTAGAAATGTTCTAAAACTTTAAGTTCAGATCATAGGTGTCTATGTAACATCTAGAAGGTACATTGAAATTGCTGTGAAACTTATATTCCCCAAATCAAAAATAATAATGAAGTCATAAAAAATTCTTTAAAAATTGTATTTACATGATTTTGGTTGCTTTTTTGCAGTTTTTGTTTTCTTCACTTTATCTTTAGTTACCATAATAATTTTACTTATTTATAGGATGAAGAATGATATTTTGATGCAAGTATGAAATATGCAGATTAAATCAGAGTAATTAGTATAACCATCACCTAAAACACTTACCCTTTCTTTGTACTAGAAATATTCATAATTCTCCATTCTAGCTTTTTGAACATATACAATAAATTATTGTTAGCTGTATTCACACTATAGTGCTATAGAACATAACTTACTTATTATATCTAGCTGTAATTTTGTATCAGTTAACCAGCTTCTCTCTTTGCTCTTCTCATCCCTAACTTCTCAGACTCTGATAACCACAATTCTACTCTTTTCTTCCATGAGCTCAGTTTTTTAGTTCCCATATATAAGTGAGAATGTGATATCGATCTTTCTGTGCTTGACTAATTTAAGTTAACATAATGCCCTTCAGGTTCATCCATGTTGCAAAAAATAACAAGGTCCGATTTCTTTTTATGGTTGAATAGTATTCCATTGTGTATATATAACATAATTATTTTATCCACTCATCTATTGATGGACATTTAGGTTGATATCACATCTTAGCTATTGTGAATACTGCTATTATAAACATGGGGGTGAAGATGTCACTTTGATACACAAGTTTCCTTTCCTTTGGCTAAATACCCAGTAATCGGATTCCTGGATTATATGATAGTTCTATTTTTAGTTTTTTTGAGGAACCTCCATACTGTTTTTCATAATAGTTATACTAATTAACATTCCTTCCAACAATGTATGAATTCCTTTTTCTCTGCATCTTACCCAGTATTTCTTATTTTTTTGTCCTTTTGATAATAGTCATTCTAACTGGTGTGAGATGATATCTTATTGTGGTTTTGATTTGCATTTTCCTAATGATTAGTGATGTTGATCATTTTTAATACACTTTTTGGCCATTTGCATTTCTTCGTTTGAGACATGTCTTTCAGATTCTTTTCCACCTCTTAATGGGATCATTGCTGTTATTATGAGTGCTTTTCAGTTGCTTGAGTTCCTTGTATAGTCTAGGTGAAAAGCCCTTGTCAGATAAATAGTTTGTAGATATTTTCTCCCAATCTACAGATTGTCTCTTCACGCTGTGATTGTTTTCTTTTCTGAGCAAAAACTTTTTAAAAGTTTCATATAGTCCTGTTTGTCCATTTTTCTTTTTGGTATCTGTGCCTTTGTAATCTTATCCATAAAAATCTTTGCTCAGACCAGTGTCCCAAAGAAATCCCCCTCTGCTTTCTTCTAGTAGTTTTATAGTTTTGGGTCTTACATTTAAGTTGTTAATACATTTTGTGTCAATTTTTGGATCTGCTGAAAGATGGGGATCTGGTTTTATTCCTCTGCATATGAATATCCAGTTTTCTCAACACCATTTATTATAGAGGGTGTCTTTTCCCCAGTGTATATTCTTAGAGCCTATGTCAAAAGTGAGTTGACTGTAAATACACAGATTTATTTCAGGGTGTTCTGTTCTATTTGTCTGTGTGTAAGTTTTTATAGCAATGCCATTGTGTTTTGGTTACTATTGCATTGTGATACACTTGGAAGTCACATAGTGTGATTCCTCCCTTTGTTCAGTATTACTTTGACTACTTGCATTTGTTTGTGGTTCAATACAAATTTTAGGATTTTTTCCTTATTTATTTGAAGAAAAAAGTAATTGCAAGTTTTAATAGGGATTACTTTTAATCTATAAATTGCTTTGGGTTGCATGGTCATTTTGACAATATTAACTCTTCTAATCCATGAGCATGAGATGTCTTTTGATTTTTATGTCCCCTTCAATTTTTTTCATCAGTGTTTTGCAGTTTTAATTTTAGAGAATATTAACCTCCTTGGTTAAGTTTATTCCTAAGTAGTTTATTATTTTATTTAAGCTATTATAAATGGGATTGCCTTCTCCAGTTCTTTTTCAGTTAGCTTGTTTTTAGTAAATAGGAATAGTAATGATTTTTTTGTATGTTAATTTTTATATCCTGCAACTTTATTAAACTCATTTATTAGTCATAGGAGTTTTTGGTGAAGTCTTCAGGTTTTTATATATATATAAATTATCTCATTTACAAGGAGGGATAAGTTGACAACCTCTTTTCCAATTTGGATGCCCTTTATTTCATCCTGTTGACAAATTGCTCTGCCTAGGTTTTCTATTACTATTTTGAATAAGAGTGGTAAAGGTGGGCATACTTATCCTGTTCCTTCTTGTAGAAAATGCTTTAAGCTTTTCTTTGTTCAGTATAATGTTAGCTGTGGGTTTGTCATAAATGGCCTTTATTGTGTAGGGTCATATCTAGTTCTGTGTCTAATTTTTGAGAGATTTTATGATGAAGAAATTTTAGGATGAAGTTTTATGAAACTCTTTATTTTGATTTCTATTGTGGTAATTTTAAGACTTTTTCCTTTATTCTATTGATGTAATATATCACATTTATTGATTTGCATGTACAAACCATCTTTGCAACCGTTGAATAAATCCCACTTGATCATGGTGAATTATCTTGTTAATGTGATGTTGATTTTGGTTTGCTAGTATTTGGTAGAGGATTTTTACACTCATATTCATCAGGGATATTGGCCTGAAGTTCGTTGTTGTAGTTTGTTGTTGTTTTGTGTCTATGTTCTGTTTTGGTATCAGGATGATGCTGTACTCTTAAAATGAATTAGGAAGAATGGTCTACTTTTTTGTTTTTTGGAACAATTTAAAAATAATTAGTTTAGTTTATCTTTAAAAATTTGGTTGAATTCAGCAGTAAAACTATCTGTCCTGGGCCTTGTTGTTGTTGTTTTCTTTTTGGGAGACTTTTTATTAATGATTCAGTCTTGTTACTTGTCATTGGTCTGTTCAGATTTTCTATTTCTTCATGGTTCAATTTTGGCAGATTGTAAGTTTTCCAGGAATTTATATATTTCCTCTAGATTACCCAGTGTGGTGGTGTATAGTTGTTCATATCAGTTTCTAATGATCCTTTGTATTTATGTGGTATCAGTTGTAATGTCCCCTTTTATGTTTCTGGTTTTCTTTATTGAGGTTTTCATTATTTTTTTTCTTAGTCTAACTAATTGTCATTTTAGTTTATCTTTTCAGAAAGCTAACTTTTCATTTTGTTGACTTTTTGTAATTTTTTAGTCTCTATTTTGTTTAGTTCTGCTCTAATCTTTATTTTTTTTTCTTCTACAAATTTTGAATTTAATTTGTTCTTGCTTTTCTAGGTCCTTGAGGTGTATTGTTAGGTTATTTATTTTAAATATTTTAATTTTTTGATATAAGTGTTTATTGGTATAATCTTCCCTCTTAGTACTTCTTTTGCTCTATCTCATAGGTATTTCTATTTTCATGTTTTCAAGAATTTTTTTTACTTTCTTCTTAGTTTCCTCATTGACCTGTTTGTCATTCAGGAGCATATTGTTTAATTTCCGTGTGTTTGTACAATTTCCAAAGTTCTTCTTGATATTGATTCTGATTTTATTTTATTGTGTTCCGAGAAGATACTTGAGAGAATTTTGATGTTTTAAAATGTTTGAGATTTATATTGAGGTCTAAGATATAGTCTATCATTGAAATGTCCCATGTCCTGAGGAGAATAATATGTATTCTGCAGCTGTTGGATGAAATACTCTGTAAAAATCTACTGGGTTCATTTGGTCTATAGTATAGTTTAAGTCCAATATTTTACAATTTATTATCTGTTTAGATTATCTGTCTAATACTCAATGTGGGGCATCGAAGTTTCTAGCTATTATTGTATTATGGTCTCCAATATAGAGTGTGTATGTATATGTTTGTTTATTTTTCTATAATTGTTATATCCTCTTACTGAATTGACCACTTGATTTTTATCTAATGACTTTCTTTGTCTTGTTTTATGTTTTTTGACTTAAAGTCTACTTTGTCTAATATAAATATAGATAATCCTGCCTACTTTTGGTTTCAGTTTGCATTGGAGTATCTTTTTCTATTCCTTTGCTTTTAGTCTATGTGTGTCTTTGCAAATGAAGTGAGATTTTTGTAGGCAGCATATAGTTGGATCTTGTTTTTTAATTCATTCAGCCAATCTCTATCTTTTAATTGGCGAATTAAACCTCTTCATAGTTGTTGATAAGTGAAGACTAACTACTGCCCCATTGGTATTTGTTTTCTGATTGTTTTGTTTCTCTCTTTCTCTCTTATTTATTTTTTGCAGTTTGCTGGTTTTCTGTAGGAATAACATTTCATTCCTTGTCTTTCTCCTTTGTTATCATAATGGCAGATATCATCCTTTTGCTTCCAGATGTAGAACTCCCTTATGTATTTCTTGTATATCCAGTCTGGTGGTGATGAATTCCCTCAGTTTTTGCTTGTCTGAGAAAACTTTACGCTTTATTTCTTAAAGATAGTTTTGCTGGGTAGAGTATTCTTGGCTGACAGGTTTTTTTTTTTTTTTTCTTTTAGTATTTTGTATATCATCTCATGCTCTTCTGACCTATATGGTTTCTTCTGAGAAATGTGTTGTTAGTCTAATGGGAACTCCCTTGTATGTGACTTGATTCTTTTCTCTTGTTATCATTGACTGTTGACTGTTTGACTATAATATGCCTCAGATAGTGTTGTGGCTTTTTCACTTCCACTGTTCAGTGAGTGAGAGAAAGGGCACCCAGTGGCTTCTTTGCTCCCATTATTCAGCAAGCAGGAGAGGATGGCACCCAGTGACTTCTTCTCCATTGTTCAACAAGTGGCAGAGAATGTTACCACTCTTTACTCTCACCACCTGCAGCTCAGCAAGCAGGAACATTACAGCTCTTTTGCTCCTGCAGTTCAAGGATTTCCAGTTTTTTGTCTATGACCAAAAGGAACAAGGTATCCACACACTGGAAAGTGAGTAAGGTGGAGTAGAATTGTATTCAGCCACAGAAGGAAAGCTCTTGGGAACGAGAGAGGACCCCAAAACAGGTAGCCATTTGTGAGTCTGCGACTGGGGTTTTTATGGGCTTAGAATGGGGGAATGCATGCTGATGGGTTCATGGGCAGTCTTGAAAAAAGTATCATTTGATTGGTTAAGAGACATCATTCAGAAGGAACCAATCAAGAGCAAGTGGGTGAGATGGAGATAGAAGTTCTCATGCCAGCTGTGGACTCTATCTGGAACTGGCAGCTTGGTTTTCAGGCTTTAAACTGTCCTTGGTTTGAAGGTTGGGTTTCACTGGGGACCCATCCCTGTCTGCCTAGGAATTTGTCTGTCTCCTGTCACTATCAATAGGACCTTTTAAATTTAAGTCTATTTGAAGATATTTGAGCATCCTGTATCTGGATGTCTACTTATCTCCCAAGACATAGGATATTTTCAAATATTATTTTATTCAATAGGTTCCCATGCCTTTCCCCATATTCTCTTTCTGGAACTCCCAGAATTTAAAAATGTGTTTGCTTAATGTTCTCCTGTATGTCACATAGAGTTTCTTCACTCTTTTTAAAAATTCCTTTTCTCTTTTTTTTTTTTTTTGTGTGTGTGTGACTAGGATGCTTCAAAAGATCTGTCTTTAAGCTCAGAAATTATTTCTTCTGTATGACAAGTCTATTGTTGAAGCTCTCAACTGTATTTTTTATGTTATCATTGAATTCTTCAGTTCTATAATTTCTGTTGTATATCTGTTGAATTTCTCATTCAGATCCTGAATTCTTTTCTTGATATCACGGTGTTGCTTATCTGTGTTCTCTTGTAGTTCACTGAATTTTTGAAAGAGATTTATTTTGAATTCCTTTTCAAGTATTTTATAGATTTTTTTATATTTGTGGTCTGTTACTGCAGAATAATTATTTTCATTTAGAGGTGTTATGTTTTACTGCTTTGTCATGTTTCTTGCATCTCTACACTGATATCTACATCTCTGGTATAGCTGCCACTTCTTTCAATTTTATGAAGTAGCTTTCATGGCGTAAGACTTTTTTTCCTATAGATATATCTGTAGAGTCAGTTAGGTAGAGTCCTTCGGTTTTGGTTCTAGGTAGGTACAGTAATGTATTCTCCATATGATTTTTTTTTTTTTTTTTTTTTTTTTTTGCTGTAATCAAATCAGTAGCATATGTGATTTACTTGGTAGTTTAGGCTGCAGTTGTTTGTGGAGGCTGTGTCATAACTTTCTTTGGGAAAGCCCAGGTAGGCTAGTCTTCAGGATCCTAGGGCATATTTGCAGGTATGGGTGGGTGTTGGTTGCAGTAGGTTGGTCCACTCCTCTGGCTCCTAAATGGTGTGCAAAGGTGCACAGCAGCCCGGCTATTGGAGTGGTCAGTGTTTTGGGGTTGAAGTTGCAGCAATTCCTGAGGAGGATGGTCTTGAGCCCCTGGATAGCACACACTGGGGCATTGGCAGTGGACCTCAGTTAAGCTGTTTTGCAGGTTATTGACATTGCATATGGACATGTGGTGGCCCCACTGCTAGAAAGGGAGAGGTCACTCTTGGTGGTGGCAGATAAGACAGGTGGCTCTCAAGCTCTGGTGAGCACATGCTTCAGCTACCTATGTCCTGGAGGCAGCCTTCCTAAGTTTTTAGATCACCTATTTTCTGGAGTACAGGGAGCTACATGGGCTCAGATACTGAGGACACAGTTGTACCACCTGTTCCAGTTGGTTTCATGAGACTGTAGCCTTCTCAGTGGATGTGGAGGAATATCAATGGAATACTATGGATGTGGAGATACAGGGGCTATTGGCCCAACTCAGAATGTATTCTGGTGATGGTTCTTCTCTCAAAATAATGCCGTGATGCGTCAGCTTGGGTCACAGAAGTGTGAGGCACCCAGCTTGAATTTCCTCTCTGGAACAATACAGTCATGTGAACTCCAGGAAACACTCTGTGCTAGGCTCAGGGTCTGTGAGGGTAGAGGGACTTTTCTCTCCCTAGGATTCCAGACATCTATGATGGGAATGTAGACGGCTGGGGAATCTCCCACCTACCTTTTCCCTGCAAAGAGGAGTCTCTCCTACCTCTATGCTGATCCTGGCTGTCTGCTTTGCTTTTATTTTTATGGTGCCATCAGGAGTTTCTATGTCTTAGAAGGTCTTCATCATTTTCTTGCTGAATTTGTGTTCTCCTTTAGATGCTCCATTTGATTTGTGGTTATTTATTTGCTGTTGTAGCCCTTCTTTGCATAAGAGATGAGTGCTAGGTTCCTCTAGTCAGCCATCTTGATGGTGTCCGGAAATCTTAAACATATAGCCATACATGAGCATTATCCAAAGAGAGACTGAAATGTATTAAAAGCTAAATTTTAAAAATAGACTTAAAACAAAGAGTATTATATATGTCTGATTCTGAAGTGAGGATGGTAAATTATATATTCATGAATGATTTAAATTATTTTACAAGTTATTGCTAACAGTATTCAAAACAGCTTATATAATATACCATATGCAGCAAAATAAAATATAGTCAGTTTGTGCCAAAATTAAGTTAAAACTCAAATTTATTTTGTAATACCATTCAAAGTTAACAGAGGTACTTTTTCAGAATTTCCCTGAGTTTCTTGGTAGCTTTAGCAAAAATAAATATTATAGGCTTGATTGTATTCAATTAGAGAAAATATTTTTTATTATTTTGTGGTTACGGAGACCTGAGGTTAATTTTTCTGTGTGAAGTTGTTTCTTTATTGGACAGCACCTAAACAATATTGCAATAATCAGTGTAGTTGTGTTCGTTTCCTTTGATTTTTCTCTTTTATAACAACTGCCAATGCAGACTGATGGTTTATGACCCAAGTGCATTTTGGTATTAAAGAGTCTACCTGTTGCCAAATAAAATACTAATAGCTATACAACTCAAAAATAAAGAAGGATAGCAGATAATAGTGAGATGAATGTCATACATAAAGTTTTATTGCACCAAACAGAAGAAAATGTCAATAGCAATTGTTTTAGATGGTCAAGAATACTAAAGAAAATGTTTGCTTTATAATGCACTGACTTGAAAGAAACAAAAGAATTAAGAAAGAGCATAGAAAAAAAATAATGTCTTAGCATATCTGTATTAGAATAAGGCAAAAATCAACACTGAGGACAACTAAATAAGTAATCTGGAGAAGAGGATGAAGAAAATCTCCTTTTACTACTGTGGAGAATGGCAACAAAGTGAAAAGAGATCATGTTATCCCTAAGCAAAACAGACAGACAAACAAACAAAAAACTAAACAAACTAAATTGTTCTCTTAAGTGTAAAGAAAATTAAACTGAATGAAAAAGAACCTATGTCACTTCAAATTAATTTATCTACTTGGTGCAATTTGCATGCAATTTTTTGGCTGGACAAAATGGTTTCTAATTTTGCATGGAAGAATAAATGTACATAAACATTATAAAATCTTAAAAAGGAAGAGTAATAAGATAATGCTTATTCTAACGAAAAATCTTAAAAATATGTTTGTTAAATTTGCAATGATAAAAATAATATGGCTCTAAAAATTGTAAAGATGTGATAGAAAGTCTAAAGACAAATTGAACTACATGTAATTATGTAGTCTGTAATAAAAGTCATAAATGAAATCTGGTGGAGCATCAACAGTGTCAGGATTATTGTATAACCACATGAAAATAAAGTAAGGCAAATTCTGCATTACATCTATTAGAAAAAAAATCAAACGTGAATTAAAGATTTAATTTTCACCTAGGCATGGCCTTTTCTTTTTTTTTCCCAAAACAAGGAAGATAAAATGTTGACTGCCTTGAGCAATGAAAATTTATTTTAAAGAAAATGCTAAATCCCAAAACTTACAAATCCAGTTACAGATAAGGATCATAGCAACAACAATAACAATAGCAACAACAAATCTTTGTATTGTATAATGCCATAGCTATATTCTAAAACAAATTCCTGTATTGTAAAAAGTAATGAAGAAATATAAATTAACACAATGAGATTTAATTTTTCTATCCACTTTGGCAAATATTTTTAAAATTGATAATACCCAGTGTTGGCAAGAATGTGCAAAACTTCTTATTCTCATTAAACATGGGTGAAACTAAATTGCCACAAACTATAGCATAAAAACTCCCAAATATGTGAACTATGTTGATATAATATATCTTCTACTTTCACCTTTCAAAGAAATTTGGGGTTGTGCAAGGCATATATCTAGATCTAATAGCATTACACTGGAAACAAATGCTTTGTATCATTTTTATCTTTTAATTTTTAAATTTTGAATGCAGTCAAAACCAGACATTCTTAACCATCACTAGACATTGAAAGATAAATTTCCCCTTGCAAGGGTAACCTGTAGTTCTAATGATTCCTGCTGAAACAGTGGTGATCAGAAAGTATTTATGTGCATGGCTTCTTTTGTTTTACTATTAAATATGGCTTGCTTATTCTCAACTTTTACGGAACCTGATGAAGAATTAAGTCACATATAACTTTTGGTCCACACATCAATTTTGTAAATAAAACCACAATCTCTGTCTCATTCCTGTCTTTGTTCCCTAGTTCAACCCGTGTTCCCCTTTATGTGGAATAATGATAGTTATCTTGAGCTTTCCATGACCACACCTTGCTGTCCAGTCTAGTTAATAAAAATCTATCATTGAAATTCTATTGCTAATACTCTAAAGAACTTTGGCTTATTCAGCCTTATTTGCCCAAGGAAACCCAAACCCTGGAAGGTTACAGCTCTGTACCTAGTGATCTATTCTTCATTACATTACTCTCATGTTATCTTGACCACAAATATTTTCGAATTACTTCCCTTAATTATCATTTCTTCGACATCCTTGAGTCAGCCAATGCGTATATTCTTCAGATTTCTTTCATTCTAGTGTTCTCTGCCTTAATTCTCCTGGAATTCCACGTTTTTCTCCCTTCATGGTATTTGTCACAAATCTTTAATAAAATATCAATTTCCTAATTTACAATAGGAAAAACCCAGACAAGGTATAATCCAGCACACTTACATAAGTTAGTACTAAACAGGGTCATGATTTGCGTCCAGTAGTTCAATATTGTTTTTACTGTTAGTGTGTTGTAGAACTCATTCTAGTGAAAGGGCTGTTTGTCCTTCTCCTGTGCAATTCTATTTCCTGTATTTGCATGCTGACTGTTGTCTGGTTCTTCACATAACCATAAGTATGTTTGTGCAGGTGTGTAGATACACTCACTGTGTCACATTCGTCTCTTCCTTCTCAGCCCACATTAGTGTAACTTCTGACTGTAACATAGTTATGATATTGTTCTTGCTATCCTTACTAAATCAAATTGCACTCTTTTAGGTGGGTTTCCAAGGAGTAGAGCATTAAGCCAAGATTTGGCTTTGTGTGATTTATGGAGGGAGAAAAAGTTCTTTAGAAAAAACAAACAAACAAGCCGGGCGCGGTGGCTCAAGCCTGTAATCCCAGCACTTTGGGAGGCCGAGGATGGGCGGATCATGAGGTCAGGAGATCGAGACCATCCTGGCTAACACGGTGAAACCCCGTCACTACTAAAAAAATACAAATAACTAGCTGGGCGAGGTGGCGGGCATCTGTAGTCCCAGCTACTCAGGAGGCTGAGGCAGGAGAATGGCGTAAACCCGAGAGGCAGAGCTTGCAGTGAGCTGAGATCTGGCCACTGCACTCCAGCCTGGGCGACAGAGCACGACTCCGTCTCAAACAAACAAACAAACAAACAAAACTTTTAATGGAGGGAGGGAGGCAGAAAAAGGAAGAGGCAAGCTCTAAGCAAGAAAGTTGATCATAGTGACAGTTTAGCCTTGGCCTGTACCTTTAGGGCTTTGGAGCAAAAATCCTGTCATAGGATTGTTTCCAACTTAAGGCAAGAAGGCTGGCCTTTTCTCACCTATATAAATCAGTCATTCTCTAGGGCCTCCTAGCACAGCCTATTTCTGTGGATAAAGGTTAATTCTTAGGGACGTCTGCAAGCTTTCAGAAGTTAACATTCATAGCAGCTGGTGATAGTTGCTCTGGTAAGGTAGCAAAGGATCTGCTTTGAGCTACCAACAGCATCTACTGGAAACCCTTTCCAAGTATAATCTTTTTTGAATGCTCTGCAGTGTTTGACACTGAGATGCTTACCTTTCATAGCCTCTAACTCTCATCCAGCACATTTCCACTAGGTTTTCTTTTACCTTTTAAGCCACACTTTGTCAATGTTGCTAAATCCCTAGTCTTCCTTTCATTTTTTAATATGTATAAAACTTCAATTTTTTGTTCAATTCTCATCTTATTACACCCACAGTTTATAAATTATATTATCCAATTCCAGAGCTACAGCTACCACGTTTTAATGTGTCTGACCCCACTCTCCCCACATGCATTTAGATCGTAATTCTCACTTCATGTTTTTTTTTAACTTAATTTAATTTAATTTATTTATTTATTTATTTATTTTCGAGACAGAGTTTCACTCTTGTTGCCCAGGTTGCAGTACAATGGTGTGATCTCGGCTCATTGCAACCTCCACCTCCCGGGTTCAAGCAATTTTCCTGGGTCAGCCTCCTGGGTAGCCATGATTACAGGAGCATGCCACCATGCTGGGATAATTTTTGTATTTTTTTTAGTAGAGATGGGTTTCACCATGTTGGCCAAGCTGGTCTCAAACTCCTGACCTCAGATGATCTGCCCACCTCGGCCTCCCAAAGTGCTAGGATTACAGGCATGAGCCACTGCACCAGGCCCTACTTCATGTTTTAAATCTTCTCTCAGATATCCCACAGAAACTTAAAAGCCAACATAGCAGGAATTGAACTTGAAACGTTTCTTGTGAAACTGTCCCTCATGCTCATTGACTAGCACCCCCATTATTCTTATCACTCCAAGCAAAAGGGTTTATCTTTGTCTCTCTAGTGCCTAATTTGATTTGGACATGGACTAGATGCTTAACAAATATTTGCTGAGTGAATGAATAACATTCAGTCAGCTTTTGAAAATTCCCGTCACTTATCACTCTTTTCCCTGAGTCAAGAAAAAATATGTATCAGACAGTAACATATATATTAAGTAAAAATTTAAACAAATATATAACAAGGTGGCTTAGTTTTAAAAAGTCATTGATAACTCATAATTAAATCATTTTGTTACAAGCTAATAAAATTGAGTTTAAAGTGTGTGATGATGAGGAAATGTTAGTGGATACCAAATTAGCATTGTATTTAGTTTCCGTAATGGTTCTTGCAGGATTTTATAGTTACTACTAAATTTCGTTAAGCTTGGGATTGTTAGGTGTTGTAGTTATATAAAATATCCAATAGATGGTACTGTAAAATGCCTCACATGTAAAATGAGGAGTTACAGCAGGTAGAGAATATAAAGGGAACATCTTCAGAATTCTGAGGAGAATTGAGATGTTTTTCTCTGGATATTAAATTGTGTTTAAAAATCTGATTTTTAAATGTAATTTAAGCAATATAGTTTTCCATGTAAAATATAATAAATATTCATTCTTCTTTGTGTTCAGAAAATGAAAATTGATGTTTTTTATAAAACAGAGCTTCAAAAATATTCACATTCCCTTGTTTAGAAATCGTGGCTTTTTGGTTGTAATTACTCTTAGTTAATGTGGCATTTTAGTGAATGTTACTCCAGTAGAATATTTTCAGCAAGCAGCTATAACTACATGTATTTATTACTGAAATTCTAAACAAAATTTAAGTTAACAGTAAAGCAAACCTTTTTGAGATGATCTTCATTTGCTTAGCAGGGTGGAACCATTATTTGTCTCACTTGTGGTCTCCGCCAAGACCAGTTTAGTGTCTGAATAGACTAGTATACCAGAATGTGATTACAACATGCATACATATATTTATGAATATATGTATGTATATATGTATATAAAACATATTTTTGAATGTTGCAATCACAAGTATATACATGTGTACACACATATGTGTATATATATACACATATATAAATATGTAATCTTATAGAGTTAAACATTCTTGTAAAAAAGAGTAATAATTTAAAACTGGTTGGAGTTTGCTCCTAAAGAGCATATAAAAAGTATAAATTTGTAGATAGCCTAGTTTATCTTAATACACAGAATTTCCATTATGAAGTGGTGCATGTCTACTTACAAAAGTGAATGCCAAATTTTTATTACCAGAACTATGTTTTATAAAACCTATTTCTGGATCTAAAAATTTCTGAGGAATATATAATGACACTGAAAGCTTGAAAATATGTATATATCTTACTTTATTACATGTAGCTCTGAAATTTTTGTGTTAACAGTTCATGACGTTGTTTCTGACTAATGCTGAGTATTCCTTTGTACAAGGGTTACTTATTTATTTAACAAAGTTTAATTAAATATAACTATATGCCTGGAGAAATAAAGATGAATAGTTCTTAGGTAGAATGTTACTGTTTGAATAAGCAGCTTCTTGTAGGCTGTGTATCATGTGTCCCTCAGCTTCTTTGAGCATTTACTATTTTTAAATATGTTTTATATAATCAGAATGTGTGGTATGATGTATTATTTATTCTTTTAAAAAGAAGATATTCTGAGCTGTATTTGAATGTGCTGCTTAAAGAAAATATGCTACTGTAATAACTTGAGCTAGCTTAAGGAATTCAGGTTATTTTATAAAAAGACAAAAATAATTATAGTTTTCACAAATCTGGGCTTTTCCAATTGTTGTCTCCTAAGCCATATTAGGACAAATATTTTCAGATTTGTAATATAAGGTTGTGGGTTAAACCAATAATTGCTTAGATAGTTTGAGTTAAAATGATTTTTGCCCACCAGATAGATTCTATCTGATGATAACATCTTTATGGAATAATGGGGCTCTTAGATTCCTACCCAATTCTTAAAGATTTTGTAGTTATCATATCTTATACTTCTTTAAAAAATGATGACATGCACAGATTTATGTACTCAGATTTCCTAGTACACTGGATGTATATAACATTGCATAGCAAAGTTTCTATTTCGGCTAAATGGATTTAAATATAAACTGTGCATGCAGATCACAAGTGATAGTCTCTTAATAGATGTCAGATACTCTTTATTGCTACCCTCCTTTATTTCAGTAACATTTTAATTAATTCACACTGATTGAATAAATGTACATTGAGACTTGTTTCCTAATGAGGGCGCATTTAGAGGAAAGGTTCTGCATCATTCTGATATCCTGTGGGTAATTATATTCTAATTATATGGTCGGGGAAAAAGAGTCTATAACTCAGAACTGATATTGTTCGTTGGACCCAATTAATTACATGCACATAATGAAAGTTCATGATAAGGTTGACTGGCAGTCAGTGTAAAATTTTAACTCAATTGAATCTTAGCCTAACGTGAGTACAGAATTGGACTTTAACCTGGTTAGAAAATACTTTGGCATGAGATCAATGGATATTTAAAGGAGCAAAAGACAAGAGCAAATTCCATTATAACCTCTTTGTTTTTTAATTCAAGATCTTTTCCAAGGAGGGTAAAAAGGAGATATAGGCTTTTAATTCTAAATATTATTATCAATGTACTTTCATTACCTATAGTGCTATTTTTGTTTTCTGGAAAGCAGCAATACACTAACTATACAATGATAAATTTCTAAAACTGGCTCATGTTTTTATAAGGAGATAAAATAGGTATAATAGGAAATATAGATTAATTTTATGAACATAAAATGTATATGTATCAGTCTATTATATTGAGTTCTTTGAAGGGGGTGATTTTTTTCAAGTTACCAACATCCCTCAGACCCCTGTCCCAAACATAAACAAACATAATCACATACACATACACACATTCATAAATAGGTATCTATTAATGAATTATATGTAAATTAAGAGTTCTGAAGAATCATCTGAAAAAATAAATAGTCTATAGGATGTGCATTTTTCATTTTGAAATGTGTTTTGAAGGTGGTTGCTCTAAATATCAACTCCCATCTTTCTGCTCCTCAATTTCATTGTTTTCTTTGCTCAGTCTTTGGGAAGAACAGTTTCCATAACTGAGGAAAACAACAGAGAGAGAATTTTGTTCTTTCTTTCTTCTAAGAGCTTCCTCTGTCTCCATTTTTCTCCATTGCTTTCTCTCTTTGATTTGT
This sequence comes from Macaca nemestrina, assembly GCF_043159975.1. Classification (NCBI taxonomy): domain Eukaryota; kingdom Metazoa; phylum Chordata; class Mammalia; order Primates; family Cercopithecidae; genus Macaca; species Macaca nemestrina. Next base: position 85,401,403 of record NC_092128.1, on the reverse strand, counting down.
CTCTACCCTCCTCCATCATTTCTACTGTATAAAAACAGATGTTTTTATTTTAAAAAATTCTGTTGATTCTCATCCACTTATTAGCAACAACAAAAAAATGTTCAGATGAAGAAAGTGTAACCCATCTTGTCTTGCTGAGTTCTTAAGCAAGCAGTGAAAACCAAGGAAATCATTTTGGTTCTAATGTTAATAAAACCGTTAACCATTTATTGAGAACTTAAATGTGTCAGACATCATCCTTTTAATCCTACAGGTATGTATCGTTATGATGCCCTGTGAACATTTGAGGAGTGTGAAGTTTAGGGAGATTAAGAAAATTACCTAAAACCACTCAATTTGCAAGTGGCAGAAGCAATAGTTGCTTTACTCAATACCCCATGATCTAAAGCTGTTTTTATGTTCATGCTGCAGTCCCCAACAATTAACAATGCTTGAAATAAATTTAAGGAACCTAGACCAGCCTTTCAGAAAAGGAATGGAAAGAAAAACAACAGATTAGAGAAACTAGAGAAAAATAGACATGAAGAGTAAAAAGAGTAGAATATACCAGAAAGTGGGGTAAAAAGAATGAGCAGTCATTGTAAAATTATTTTACAAGTGTGTAAATATTCAAATATTCTTATGGTCACGACTTAAAGAACACCTCTTTAATGATATTCACTTCTAATGAGTTTATGAGGCCTAGCCAAGTAGAGGGTGTTACTCATTTCTAATGACGTCTTTTGCTAGCTAATCAAGTAGGCAAGCCAAAAATGCTAAAATTTGTTTTAGTTGTTCTTGCTGATTGCTTTTGTATTTAGAAATCCATGTTTGAGATGATTTGGATATCTCTATAAAGATAAATTCTTTACATTTTTATTGAAAACATTTGATACCTTTTAAGTTTTTAAACGTCCATTGCACTAGGTACCCATTGCACTAGTTTTACCTTTCCTGAAATTTCAGTTGCATGTCCTTGCCAGACACACACCGAAACACATATTGAGGGAGAAAGGATGGATGGTGCCTCACGCTCCCTTCTTGTCAATAGCCTCCAGGCAAAACTCTACAAATACAAATAGACACAAACACTCATATTTACTAAGTAAGTATGGAATATTTTGTAAGCAATTACAGTTGAAGGGTAGTGAAATAAACACAGTTAAAATATATTTTACCATTACTTTTCTATTAATGCAAACTTTATTTTTTATTATACTTTAAGTTTTAGGGTACATGTGCATAACATGCAGGTTTGTTACGTATGTATACATGTGCCATGTTGGTGTGCTGCACCCATTAACTCATCATTTATGTTAGGTATATCTCCTAATGCTATCCTTCCCCTCCCCCCCATCCCACAATAGGCCCCAGTGTGTGATGTTCCACTTCCTGTGTCCAAGTGATCTCATTGTTCAATTCCCACCTATGAGTGAGAACATGCAGTGTTTGGTTTTCTGTTCTTGTGATAGTTTGCTGAGAATGGTGGTTTCCAGCTGCATCAATGTCCCTACAAAGTACGTGAACTCATCCTTTTTTATGGCTGCATAGTATTCCGTGGTGTATATGTGCCACATTTTCTTAATCCAGTCTGTTGCTGATGGACATTTGGGTTGATTCCAAATCTTTGCTATTGTGAATAGTGCCACAATAAACATACGTGTGCATGTGTCTTTATAGCAGCATGATTTATAATTTGAGTCAGGTGAGAAGCAGTCAAGGGACCCTAGATAAGATTACAATATGTGTAGCTTTTAAAATGTTTTATTTTTATAGTTGCATCTTAATTAGACATATCAGAGTTTTTGTGAAAAAGAGAAATGATTTATGATTCTTTTCATTGTCTTGTTTGCATTATGACTGAAATAATCTTTTACTAAAAATTTTGATAAAGACAACAATAGTATTAAAATCATTTTTATCTCACGTCCTTTTTAAAACTTACATTGTATTCATATGCATGAGTGTACACAATTAAGGACCTCAAGAATTATAGAGTTTAAACGAATTATATGAAACTGAAATATAAAAATAAAATTCATAGAAGCCAAAAATGTATGTGATGTTTATATCCTAAAGATAATACATTTTATTATCTTGTGTGAGAGAACAACTTTACCTGTTCAGCTAAGACAAAGTGTCATTTTATGAAGATAATTTTTCTTTACCTTACCCTAGTCTTTGCCTCTGTCTCTTCTTTTTTGATGTCAGAGATATCCAATTGTATATGAAGGAAAAAAGCTATTTAATATAGTTTTATTTGGAACACTTCACTGCACTTGAAGTTATTGTGTTAAATTAATTCATACTATTATTCAAACCAGTTTTTCAGGCAAAACAAGTTTGTGTGTGTGTATCACTTTGTAGATATAGTGATTTCTGAATATTTTTCATTCTTCATCAATATTTTAAAATAATTTTATTCCCAAACCACTTAAAAAATGAAGGCATGGCTAAAAATAGTAATTTTTAAAAAGTCTCTTCTTGCAGCTACTGTTATTTGAATAAATAGAGCCTGGGTTAGGGAAGCAATATTCTGTCACTAACTTTATTTTCCTGGGTTAGGCATCTAAGCTCTCTGATTTTCAGCTTTCCAACCTGAAAGATAAAGTATCTTCGTTTAGTGGGAGTATTAAATGAGGCAAGATAACAAACATGAAAAATATATAAACATTTTTTATTTATATAATATATATGTATATGTATAAATGCAAAATATATATGTATAAATGTAAATGTTCTTATGTAGGTATAAGGTATCATTTTAAAATTTTTCCTTTAGCCTGAAATAACTAATGGCCCTTTTAATGTGAGTACTGTGCTCTCATTATATCTTAACTAAGTCAAACCTCCAATAATCTCCACCAAAGATTTTTCTTTGTCCTATGACAATTTGGATTAAATTGTCAATTTAAAATGATTACACATTAGAAAATATGAAGACAAGAGATATCCTAATACTTAAGAATAATAGAATTTTAAAAAATTCTTTGATATTAAATTGAACTTAATAAGTGCCCTGAAGGCAAATGCATCTTTTAAACTAATTATCTGTACTGTGTATTCTATTTAATATTAAAAAGATACTGATTAAATAAAATCAATCACATTTCTCTGTAGTCACACTTCACATTGGATTAAATAAAAATATACAGTTTCTGTATTAATTCTGATTAAAAATATATTACATTTAGAATCATGCACTCATGATAATTTTCAGAAAAACTAAAACATTTACTCTATTCATCTTTGATCTTTAAAAATTAAGTACAGGAGAGTAAAAAAGGAAGTAATATAATAGCTAAATTTATTTTCTAATAGGTTTCTACTTTTCTTTTAGATCTAAGTACCATGGTTTGCTAATTGTAACAGAAATAAGCCACCGATGGGTGTGTACATTTAATGTATAACTCTTTGTCTATGCATTTTGATTGTAAATGAGCTTAGATGTATGTTGGTTTTGTCACTCTTATTCTTGGAGTAAATTTCTAGTGTTGCTCTCAGAAGGCTGAGTGTTGCACAAGAAAATTCACAGGGCTAGTGGCTTTCTCTCTTACATATTTAAAACTTCTAGCTCCAGCTGGGTCATCAGTGTTGGTTGATCCTTCTACTCATCCTTAGCAAACTGCTTTTTTATTTTCAGAAAAGAAGTGACAAACCTCTGTTTCATTACCTTTTTCATTGTACCACCTCTCTGCCAACCTCACTTGCTCTCTATCAGCAGATATCTCATATCCCTGCTGCTCTGAGAAAGAGGAAGACTTCAGGTGTGTTATCCATAAATTACCAATTAATAGCAAAGTGGTAGCTAGGTTTCAATTTCATACCACAATGTCTTTTCTTTTTCTTTTTTGGATAACTTCAAATGGGATGTATATTATCCAGCATGGCATAGTCTTAGCCTTTGCAACGTCAGAACTGTCTTACCTATTTGTATTATTTTCTTGGCCCCTGTGGGTTTCTGGATTTGAGACCCAAAAGGAACACATTTGGAAGAGTGCAATGCCTGTCAATAAGGGCTTCTGCTCTAACTGAAATATTGCTTTTTCAAAAAGCCCTTGTTTTTCATTTATCTTTAACGGTTCCCTCTCTCTCTCTCTGTTTCTCTTTCCCAGCAGCCTAGAAACTTACCTCTGTTTATTCATTTTAAATGAGAACTCCATTTCCATGAAAATAGTGCTCCTTATTTCTCTTCCACCCACTCCCACGACTTCTCTCCCAACCTTCTAGCAACTTCATAGTTTTCACTGAGATAATGTACATATTTTTATTTCATTGTAGAAACATTTTTACACACTTTTAAGCACTAAAGGATATAATGAAGAGGTAGAAAGAACTTTTTTCTCTCAAATTTTATTACAAAATATTCACTAACAATACAAAAATCCAAAGTATTTCCCACATATATTCAAAAATTGCTATTATGCTGCCATAAATTCTTTATATATACTACTCTATATATACATATATGTGTATGTGTATATATATAAAGCTGAAACTTTTGAAAGTAAGCTGCACATAGTGTAACACCACATCCGTAAATATTTCAGCAAGCACCTTCTAAGACTAAGGACAGTTTTCTACCTAATAACATTATTATATTCTCACCTAAGAAAATTAACAATGATTCCACAATATCAGTCATTACCTTGTCCATATTCAAATGTCTACAGTTATCCCAAAAATGCCTTCTGTTGCTTTTATTTGTTTACTTTTTGGGCGTGGTAAAAGTGGAAGTGGACCAGGATCTATTTGAAGCTCCTGCATTGCATTTGGTGGTTATTGTGAAGCATTTAGACAGCCATAATCTTTTCACTTGGCTTTCCAGGCTGCTGTCTGCAAATGTATGCTTAGTAAGCATACACTCTTCTAAGGTAAAAGGCATCTCTGACTCATGCTCTGGAAGCTGCTTGAAGTCTCTTATTTTGGTTGCTTGTGAGTCTCTGAGAGTTTCCTGGCTCCATGGCACAGAATAGGATAAGGATCCATAGGATTACATTCCTGATCTGAATGAGAAGAAGAACAAACTTGTATATATTATGATAAAGATGGAAGGACTATATCCATGTCTTGCAATGTTCATTCAGACCTTAAGCTGCAACCTGAAGCTAAGAAAGAATGGTAATAAGGTTGGCAAATATCTTTGAATTGACTCAGAGAGAAGCTAGCACAAATATTCATTGTCCCTGGTGTTATGTAGACTAATTTGGACTCAGAAGTCAAGAATGTTACTGAAATCAGGAAGTTTTCAGTAAAGGTCCTACCAAACCTATTGTCAATTCATCTTCAAAACAACAGTAATTATTAGATTCTCCTGTAGAATGGGATAGTTGACCAGAGCTCATACTCTTCCACTTCCTGGCTTCTTTTGACTAGAAATCTGCAGCTACAGTACTTTCTACTTATATTATGGAAATATCTTCCAAATAGAGCTGGATTCCTGAACACCTTAATTTTTTGTGGGGCTGTGCTAGACCTCTTCTTCTTCTGTGTCACTTCTGAGTCCACTGAATTCTTTTAGTCCATCTCTATTCTGTGCAGCTGTGAGGGTATCAGGTTTTACCTATCTCAGGTTCAGATTTTTTTTTTTTTTTTGGTTCTTGCTGCCTTTCTAAAATTATCCTGGGTAAGGGAGTGTAATAATATCTGGAGTCTCAGATTTTTCATACCCATCTTGGTAATCTAGCATTGCCCAGACCCTCCCTCAGATAGCTCGTATCTAGGGAGGAAAAGGGAATATTCTGACTACCTCCTTCTTTTCAGGGACACACAAATATCTAACAACTCCTGGCTTCCCATCCAACTTTTCTTCTCCTGCTCCAGTATGGGGAATCTTTATCTAGTATTGTGTGTGTGATTTGTCAACTATTTATCCAAATTTGTATTTTATGTTCTCCTTTCCATAGAATGCAGGCTTCTGAGGTGATCCTTTATCATTTCTTGAAAACAAAAAATACCTTTCTAATGTGAACTACAAAGTGGATAGTGGTGGTAGATAATGGAAAATACAGTCATGAAGACTAATGTCAGTATATTTCATCCCATCTTAACAAAATTACTCTCCAGTAAAAATCTTGTCACTTATTTAATTATTATTTAATTATACTTTTTATTCTTTTACTGATATTAATGGGATATGTTTTCTTATTTCCAGAGTACCGTGAAACAAAATGAACATCATAAACTATGTCTATGTTCAAAAGACACAGTATTTTAAGGAAAGAATGAGAGTTGGACTTCAAAATGAAAAGTGGGATGGGTAAAGGGGCAAGTTAAAAAAATTAGTGGAAATTGTTTATTAAAGATAATGGAACTTGGAGCTAAAGCTGGCCAAAGATGTTGATTAGCATGCTTTGGGTAGATGAAGTTGTGTTTTGGATAAATAATTTCACAACCTAACCCACTCTGTGTTAGATAATTTCTTATTCAATGAAAAGATATTTAATTATTTAATTCAAGGAAGCAGTAAAATTATACCAAGGAAATGTATTTTTAATTTACTCATTTATTTCACAGGCGTATAATGATATGAGAAACTTCATTGATACTTTGTTTTGAGTTTGACTCTTTTTCAGCTTTCATATGAACTTCTCTTTTTCAGCAGACTCTGCCCACTTCAGGAGTTTCTGTTCCTGAGGTGCGTAAGCAAAACAGGTTTTCACACTTACAATTATAGGCCATTATACATCTTGTATAGCTATAAAGAACATTTTGTGCTGGCTCAGTGACATTCGAATACCAGCATTTTATATTTTATTTTTTTCATATTCTGCTAATTGGAAGTGGTGGTTTTCATATTTTCGGTGATGGGATAGACTTGAAGAAGTTTCAATCTATATTTGTGATAAGCATTAAGAAAACAAGAAGTTATGTGACCCAGACTTCACAGAGAAAAATAAAGGTTACTTTACAAAGAGTTTTTACTAGCATAGAAAAATAATACCATTCCCATTTTTTCACATTAAAATGTACATACATTGCAAGAAATCCAAAACAATTTATTCTTTGAGCCGTCAAAATGTAAGTTTCAATGGCAGTACGTTGAGAGACTCTTGCTTACTTTGAAGTGCCCATCACTTTCAAATGAATACAACTACATTAATCACCTAGTCCATGCCATTGTATAGAAAGACATCAGAATAAAATATAGTCACAGAATAAATGGCTTTTAGTTTGAAAATAAATGTAAGCATTGCCACAACAATTATTTTCAGTAACATTTTTGCTTTATCTTTGCATTGATGATACAAAGCCTCCACATTGTTCTGTGACAATATCCTATTCAATTGTTATTATCTCTATAGGAAATGCCCAAATGGTCTTGTTTTCCTTAAAATTATTTAAATCTGCTTATTTTAGAAAGTATTACTTACATGAATGCTACATAAGATGATGAATTTATTTAGAGGGTAACATGCTTGCATAAAACGGTAATAACTGCTCTTTTCTCCTCACCAAAAATGGCTTTTTAATCAGTGTAGACCCCTTCGTTAAATTTTTAAAAAAAGTTCTCATTTTTAGCCAGAGACATACTCAAAAATACTTGGAGATAACACTAAAATATAATGTTTCTAATCTAAGAAAATGTTAAGCTGATTTTATATTCTTTGAGTTGATGACATTATTATCACGATTATTATTATAAAATAGAGATGCTAAATTACACACTTAAGTGACAAAAGTATTAGGACAGTTTATTATTTCATTGGGTTAAGTGTGAGAAAATTAATTTTGCATCTCAGGTTCTTGAGTTTGTTTCTGCCCCTATTATCAGCCCCATCAAGTGAATGTAGTCATTGCATTTGAGATGTAAAGTTTTCTCTTTAGATCTGTTAATCTCCAGAGCATCCCTGTGTATTCAATTCTGTAATTTGTGTCATATAGATTGAGTAAATAGATCCAAATTTTTGTTTTTATATATTTTTTCACTTTTCAGGATAAAAGTCTTTATTTTGATATGAAGTTTTTAAAAGTCTTCCTATACTTATATATTTTTCTGGCATTATATATTGGTTTACATTAACTTAAACTTTCCAGTATCCCTCAAAGTCATTACATAAGATTTTTCAACTTTGTTGTTCCAAAATTTTCCTTAAGCCTATGCATGGATATATGCATGGCTGAGTGTGTGAATACACATATATACACACAGAGAGACAAGAAACCTTATGTTCTACCATCAGGAACATTTGCTCCTTGGTTAACGGAAAATGTGGTTAAAGTATATGTGGGAGAACATATATAAAGATATATACATACATTAAACGTTTAACTTAAAATATGTAGATTTATATTCATTGGCTATATTTTTGAAGATTAAAGGCTTTTCTATGAGTACAGATCTTCTAATTGGAAATGGTATCTTGCCTTTCTTGCATATATCACAAGCTTATTACTTATAATAGTTTCAATTCTTTTAAAGTATAACAAAAACTCAAGAACATCTGTGAAGTAATTTGAGTGTAAAAACACTTACTATTTTTATTATTAATACCCAAAGCTTGCACAGTTGTTCTCTCTAAACTTAATCTGACCACTCCTCATACACGCCACACAGGCGCACACACACGCACACACATACACACACACAACTTGTGTTATTTTGTCTTTCTGAAGCTTGCAGATTATTTTTTATAAACACAACTCTTTCATTTTGTATTCAAAATTCAATGATGTGAGTAATAATTAAATTACACAATTACAATTACAAGGGAAGTTTTACTTAGAACTGGCATAAACAGATTGAGGGCTAATAAGTCACTATGTTGAGCATTTAGCTTAGGTGGTACAAAGAGACAATGAGTGTGAGCATAAGAGAGCTGCCTCCTGGTACTTACTTTCAGTTTGCTGTGGACGACAGTCAGTATGGTTTACAAAGGGACTGGAGAGTGAGGAATGTTGAGGTTGGTTACAAAGTCTGCTTTTTTTTTTTTTTTTTTTTTTTTTTTTTTTTTTTTTTTGAGACAGAGTGTCACTCTGTCACCCAGGCTGGAGTACAGTGGCATGATCTCGGCCCACTGCAGCCTCTGCCTCCTGGGTTCAAGCGATTCTCCTGCCTCAGCCGCTGGAGTAGCTGGGGTCACAGGCACACGCCACTAGATCCAGCTAATTTTTTGTATTTTTAGTAGAGACGAGGTTTCACCATGTTGGCCAGGCTGCTCTTGAACTCCTGACCTTGTGATCTGCCCACCTCAGCCTCCCAAAGAGCTGAGATCACAGGCGTGAGCCACCACGCCCAGTCCAAAGTCTTCTCTTGTATATAAAGTATATACATACATATATGTGTATGTATACTATACACACACACACACACACACACACACAAACATACAAACATTATTTTATGATGGTGCTGCAATATACTATCACATAGCCAAAATTAAATTATTTTGGCATACACCCTCTTATTCCTTAATTTCATTCCCTTCAATAAGAATTTCCTTAACAGAAATCTTGTAAGTGGTTTATACCCAGGATAATATCCTAGGAGAAAATATGAACTTCATGTTTAATGTATGAAAACTGGGACTTATGGATCAAGTCACCAAGTGTACCTTCAAGTTGAGGAAGCAACTAACATCCCCAGGTACTTTAAGACCAGTTGTCATTTTCTCTGCTTTGTTGCCCCCCGTCTCTCCCACAGACACCACCCAGATCACCACAGCAATTATTCTCAGCTATGGTGACTTAGTGGGCAAATAAAGTACAGGATGTTAAATGAAAACACTTCTTTACAACACTTACCTTCTACTACTATGACCAAGCAGTTTACCTGTGATTAACTTAATAATAAAATATGTAAAAATCTTTATCTGTACTTTAAAATCATTGCCATTTACTGAGTGCCTGTTTTATGTCAGTACTTTTATCTAAATTTTCTTACTTTTTTCTAACATAAACTTTCCAATTTATAGTTTAAACAAATGGTAACACAGCAATGGTAAATAACTTGCCCCAGCTGACACAGAAATAAAAGACAAACCTGCATTTTGGCGTCTAAGCTCATACTTTTGCCTTTACAAAAAGTTGTTTTTGCTTTTTTTAAAAGTACTTATTTAACTAAGTTTAAAAGAAATAAAAATCTTTAGACCTTATATTGTTTATTATATTTATGTTTAAAACAGTATAATTTAAAAAAATCAAGACTTTTTTTCTAGTCAGTAAATAGTTTTGCTGCAATTTTTAAAGAGTACTAATAGATTTAGAGCCTTCATCATTTTTGGAATGAATTTGTTTCCTTCAGCCACGAAAATGTTCAAATCCCACATTAAGTCCATATTGGTTAAAGGTGCAGCTTTACAGTTTGTTAGTAAGGTGGTGTCTCAGACCCAACCTTTGTAAGTCCCACTGAATGTGGTAACATTTCTGCATCAGAGAGATCTTAACTGCTGTGAATCTTTGTGATACTTTAGGTTAAAACTCTAGAGTTTCAGGAAAATTCGTGTGGCCTAGCTCCAGTGGCAGAAAGGACTAAGTCTCCATTCAGGCAAGTTGTGCAGTAGTAGCAGCTAAAGTAAGTTCTACGATTCAAGCGATGGCTGCTGTCGGCAGGAAAGCACTCGCCTTTGTAGCTTTGTACCAGTGGAGGTGCTTTGCTGCTGCCAGTTTCTCATGCTGAGATTGGACAAAAAGAAGAAAACCCTGTTCTTGAGGTAATCATCACTTGCTGCTTGCAGTTTGCCAGCGATCGATAACAGCAGGCTTAAGTATTGTGGTAAACAACCCTTTTGTGAAAGCAGTTTTCACAAATGTACAAATACTCTACCTCTGAGAATCAGCATGATGTAGACAAAGATTTTTTTTTAGAGCACATATTTAAAGTAAGGTCTTTTTATTTTATTTATTTCATCTTTCTATTTTCTGTGAATGGTCTTTTTGGCTTTTCTTCTCTGTTTATTATGATGATTATTCTTTTGGAATTCTAATACAATATAATCCCCAGTTAAGATCTGTTGTGCTGCTTGTAGAGTCTACGGATCACAAAACACTGAATTCTATATTTAAAATGTCTACATAGCAAACACAAATGGTTGATATTTGAAAATGCTCAAATATCAATAACTGTATTTTATATTTTGTAGTTATATGTTCTATATTCTTTCATGACTTTTTTTTTTGTTAGAGTAGCTCTTTTCAGCGTTTGAATAATTTCTATTGATTAAAGAAACAATTTTCCAACTCTTTGTATATCTAGGATGATTTATCTAGCAGAAGGAAATTTGCCTTAATTACAACAATGTAATTTATTTTGTGGTTTAGAGCCCCAAAACATAAAGAAAGAAACCGAAGGTTAAATGGCAAACACTGTCCCCTATTATCAGAGAGCAATTTTATCCTGAATGATTGTGCAAACTAAGATTGGTGAGCTCTTTCTGAAACTTTTCAATAAGTTCGACATTGGTAATTAACTCTCATAAATATCATAATAGAGGTCTGCCAGTCAGGGTCAATTGACCTCCCAAAAAAGCTAGTGAAACCTGGTGGAGAGGAAATTTTCCAAGGATGCAATTGCCTCTGCCTTCCTGTGCCTCATATAAAAAGAGAGACAATTTTCTCAATGGAAATAGAAGAAAAATTAAATAGTGATGAGGCTCTCCTGTTTTTAAGATTTTAGCCTGGATTAATTCCACAAATTCCACACATTTGCATTTTTCCCCAAAGAATTCACTTGGTTTTCTTGATGCGTGTGTCTGTGTGTTTGTGTTTAAATGAATGCTCACCATTTTAGTATTAGCTAGATACTATAATAAAATACACAGACAGATGAATACACTGAGAATTTTAAAAATTAACTTGTTATATGTCTCTGTCTCATATTCTGGATTTCATAAATGAAATCTCATGAGTTGAAAACTCTAGGGTTTTAAAATTTGTTTTTATTTATATATTTATTTTTTGAGACAGAGTCTCACTCTCTCACTCAGGATGGAGTTCAGTGGCACAAACTCGGCTCACTGCAACCTCCACCCCCAACTCAAGTGATCCTCCCACTTCAGCCTCCAGAGTAATGGGCCACAGGTGTCCACCACCATGCCTGACTATGTTTTTGCATTTTTAGTAGAGACAGGGTCTCACCATGTTGCCCAGGCTGGTCTTGAACTCCTGAGCTCAAGCGATCTGCCTGCTTCAGCCTCCCAAAGTGCTGGGATTATAGGCGTGAGCCACCACACCCACCTGTTTGTATTATTTCTGATTGCTTACGCTAAAGCAATTGTTTAGTCTCCTGCCCAGCTTACTTAGGGGGCTGACAACATGGAGGGACATGATGCCATTTAATCAACTGCTATCTCTGCCAGTTGGAGGTTCTTAGAGCACAAGAATTGCCCTAGATATATGTGTGGCTAAGAGTAAAGTAATATTAAGAGATAGTTTTGTAGCTCTTTAAAAACATATACTTGCATGTCTTAAATTTCCATTAAAACATGAATATATAATCTGGTGCAAATTTCCAGTTCCATTGTAACTAATCAAATTGAATTTTATTTAATTCTTCAAATGTACGCATTTTATAAATTGAAGGCCAAACAACAATTGTTGGATAATTTGGAAGAATAACTGTATTAAGTTATATCTTTCACATGGCAGATTTTTACAAAATATTGATTCCATGTTTTATAATATGTGCATGCAAGAATGCTGGAGTAAATTATTTCCACACTCACCAATACCATTAAGTTTTTGAACAGCTAACACAAGCTATGTGTTTTCAAATATAAGCATTGAACTTTTCAATTTTAAATATGTTCCTAATGTAACCACTGATTTTTTTTCTTTTCTTTTTTTATTATTATTATTATACTTTGAGTTTTTCATACATACACACATTTGGAAATACAAAAACAATGTTGATGAGCACCCTAATAGGCAACCACAACTATTTTACATCACTCATAGTAACTTTTATATTGAATACATACTTTAATGTAGGGACAATATTACAGACTATACATGTTCTATTAAACCTTACACAACTCTGAAAAATAGGTATCACTATCTCTATTTTGCCAAAGCGTAAACCCTCTAGGTTACGTAATACTTAAGTAGTAGAGATGAGATTCAACTCAGGCATTCTGATTCCAAACCTCATCTAATAATTCACTCCTCTTATACATTATGCCATTAACTGTCTATGAATGCAATTATAATTTGCAAACTTAAAAAGAAGGAACTTTCTTTTAAAAATCAATATTTTTGCCAGAAATTATGCTTATATGAAAGCATATCATTTTTCAAACAACTTGAATTTCAGGAATCCTATTATGGCATCCATTTGCAGCCACACACAAAATATATTCAGTGTTTTTGCACCATGGAATTGCAAGGTAAATGGACTATACGGATTAGCATTTATTTTAGTCAGAGACAATTTCTGATCCATCTAGCCCTAATATATTTAAAAACAGCTTTACTTTCAAAGCTACTTGAAAATGTCTTTCTAGGAATAAATTCAATGCTTGATAGCAGAGAAGGATGATTATACTTTAAATATGTATTGTTCTTGGGCGATGATCAGTCTAAATACCCTTACTTGATCACTATACATCATATACACGTAAAACATTTCTCAGTTACCCCATACATTTGCACAAATAAAAACCGATCTTTCTAAACTACAGAAATTGAAATGATACTCTAACAAGCAAATATAGGAACTAGGAAATATATATAGCTGAGTAAGTGATAGGAAATGTGTGGCACTAAAGCACTTAAGCACCCATGACACACATTGCCAATCAATTAGAACAATTTTTCACATCAAGCCTAGGTCCCCAAGAATCCTTCTCAACAGTATGCTTCAAGAACTTAGAAAACTTTTTTAAAAAGTTTTCATTTATTTCTTCATTCATTTATCCTGACTTTTGTTAGTCACTGATTTAGAATCTGATATAGACCAGTGAAACAAAGTTACTTATGGAACTTTAATTAAGATGAAAGAATGCAGGCAATTAAACAAATCAAAGACATAATACCTTAGGTTGTAATAACTGATGTTTTAAAAGGGGGCTGAAAGGACTAGAGAAACTTCTCTCTGACATTTGACCACATCCTGAAGTGAGGACCAAGGTCAAAAAATGTGCGGTGGCAAGTTTTCCACCAGACTGAAGAATGTTTGCAAAATCTCTCAATTTAAAGCATGATTGTTATGATCAAGGAACAATGAGGAGGCCAGTGCAGCTGGAGTGTAGTAAAAAAAGGGATGAGTTTGACTTTTGTGTAGAGAACTGAGTGTAGGAAGACAGAAATGGAAGTAGAATGATTCATTAGGTGATAGATAATCCAAGCAAAAAAAAAAGATAACGGCTGTTTAAACCATATAATGAGGCAGGTGGTGAGTAGTCATCCAGTTTGAGATTCATTTTCAAGAAACAGAATAGGCAGGAAATTTTTAAACTAATCTTAGAGATTTTACAATTACGTGTTTTAGGCCCTCATGTGGACATATAGAAACAGTGTCTGCATATAGAAATTAAGGCTCGGGTAGAAATCAGAACAAGAATTATACATTTAGAAATATTCATAAAAATGAAATTGAAAGCTGTGGGGATGAATGAAGTTACCTAGGGAGTAAGAGTAGATAGAGAAGATGAGAGGTCCAAGGAAGAGGCCAAGTCTTAACAGGTTGCAAAGCTGGAGAAGCAATGGGCAAAAGAGACTGTGAGGGCGAAGTTTTGAAGGAAGAGCCCTCAGAGAAAGAAGTGTCCTGGAAGCCACGTGAGGCAAGTTTTCAAAGAGTAAGAAGAGATCAGTTCTGTCAGATACGGCTGAAAGATTTGAGAAGATGAAGACTGACCTTTAGATGTGAAACTGAGATGGACATTGGTGATTTTAATAAATGATAGTTTGTTGGAGTAATGGTGATACAAGTTGATTGGGTTAAGAGAGAGTGAAAAGAGAGGAAATAGGAACAGGGAGCAGGCAATTCCTAAAAGAAATTTTTTTACTATGAGGAACAAAGTAATTAGATGGGATGGAATGTCAGTTTTAAGATATATGCTATTTTTGATATAAATAGTAGCTTAAAAGTCCATCATGCAATTAAAAATAATTTTCAATATTGCACATATTTATAAGCTTTTCTTAGTAGTCAACACCACATTCTTTAAATTATAATCCTATACCCGTTATCTGTATCATTGCATATGAAAATAATCAACTTTAGTAATCCTTAATAACTTTTGATAAAGAGTCACAATTGGGCACATAGGGATAATACAATTTGGTATTCTTTCTCATTATTTCTTTAAATGGTGGTTCGATCATGAAACTATCATATATATTGAGCCAGTTGAAAACAACAGCTTTCACATTATTCACTAGGAACTTCAAATTAGAAAGTTGAGCCTGGGTTTGTACCCATGAAACTCTTCTGTTAGTAAAACGACTTAATTTTTTTAATGTTATTTTCATAATTTTTATTTTTATCAAAGATTATCTTTTTTACAGGAAAGACAATCAACAGTGAAAAAGGAAAAGAGTGGTTCCCAGCAGCCAAACAAAGTGATCGACAAGAATAAAATGCAAAGAGCCAACTCTGTTACTGTAGATGGACAAGGCCTGCAGGTATGATTTTTTAAATCAAAATTTTACTAGGTTTCACATTTGATACTTCTAGGCTCTCAAAGGGGCATATGTTCAGCTATCAACACATTTGTTTAATCTGCATATTAGCTTAGTAGACTCTTTCAGAAAGATCTTTATTAATTTATCAAGATGTCAGTCTTATGGTTGATTGACAGAGTAACATTCTGGTTAAATTAATCATTTATGAGTTTATCTCCGTTTAAACTCAAATTGGCAAGTGATCTTTTGAAAGATTTGCAAATTATTGCTAAATATACACATTTATTAAATGCATATGTGTTATTTATTTACAGGTATACTTTATATCTCTCTATATATTTATATTTAGTGTGGGTATGATTTAAAGAGTCACTTTGATAGCAAAAACTTCTTTAGGAAAGAAGTAAATGAACTCTGAATATGTATTTTCTAAATAAATAATTTTTAATAATAAAGAATTTATTGTAATATATTTCCAGCTTTCAAAATTTTAAGTCAAAATTTAAACCTCAAATATATTTCTAGGTTAAATAAAAACAGGTAGTCATTTTTTAATACTATTATATAAAAACCTATAAGTTATCTTTATGGTCTCTAGCATCAAGAATGACATTTTAAGACATTGCATGGGGTGAATGTATAACATTTACTTACCTCTGTTTTTTACCTGTATTTCTTACTTCAACAGGAAAATGGTCAATACATTTCACTTAATTTATGATATTGTGGATTTAAGTATGTTTTTCTACTTATGTTTTTGCATTCCAATTGCCTATACTTCAAGTTTCACATTCTCTGGGAATATTTACCAACAATTTAACATACAGACATTATGTCACACACTTGCACTCATTATATTTGATTTTCTATCATTTTTTTATTTCTTACTTTATTTCTGATACTATAGATTATGTCTTTTGTATTTTTCAATATGCAAACACAGTTCAGGGCACATAGTAGATGCCTAAATGCTTGCTTCTTTATCGTCTTGAATATGTCATTAAAATTTAATAATAATTTATTAAATATTGATAACTAAGTTACTGTTTGTTTTTTATCTAAAAATCCATTGTGAATAGAAAAGTTTTCATAAATTTTTTAACTCAAATATAAAAGGAGGGAATTCTGAATAATAAAATTATATATTAGAGAACAGAAAATTTAATTATAAAAAAGTAAATCAAGATGTACATTTTGGAACTCATCCATATTTTAGAAATTTCATAGAAGCTGTCAAATATAAAATCTATCCACAATTTTATTAGCCGAAAATTTATTAATTAAATGATCCTATAAAATTTTTATTGAAAAAAATCAACATTTTAATTCAATATGTGGATGGCTAATATTGATAAGTTTAAATTTTCAGCTACTCTGGGTTCCTGGGATGAAATTAATGAAAGGGAAGCCTAATCCTGAAATCTAACTGTATTTCACATGACTAGGCACATACTTCTCATCACAGATGGGAAGCATATATCATTTGTTAAATAGGATAGCTTAAGCATTATGATGGTATTTTATACATATTAGCTTGTTTAATTCTCTTAATAAACATACGAGATCAATACCATTATTATTATTATTTTCAAAATCATGTTGATGCTCAGAAGTAAGATAAATTCCACAAGGACACAGTCAGTGGTAAAACCAAGGTTTGAATGAAGACCATCTGGCTAGGGTTTATGTGTTTCATTCCCAACATACCCTGTTTCTTTGCTTAAAAATTTTTAACATGTATGTAACTGCTGAACTTCTGACCATCTTGTTCTTCTATGTACTTTTATATTGCTGCAGGCTTTGAGATAAAATTTATGTATGCAACAGAATTTTAACTCCTCTAATCTCAGTTTTCCAAGATTTTCATAATCATATCTCAATTTTCCCAGACATCAAAACCAAAATTAAATAGTATATACAGTGTTTTCAAGGTTTTAAACCTGCATAGTAATATGTTTCATTTTATTTGCTATTTTAAAATGATCTGAAATATTTGACCTTATTACAACTAAATTAGTCACATTAAAAATCTTAGATGATTAACATTCTTTGTGGATGTGTTTCATCTCTCTAGCCAGATAATAACTTTTTATAACTTGCTTTGGCATACAAAAGTGTCAGCTAAAATTGTGAGTGGGACAAGTATAGAAGTCAGCCCTAAAAAAAATCAGTAAGAAAATACCATATGTGTAGTAATAATTTTTTCAATTAAAAAAAGTTGGTATAGAATCGTGTGCAAAAGTCTGTTGTACCTCAGCAGAAAGGACCAAAATAGAATACACATATACAGCCACATAGTCTTGGAGAAAAAAAATAAAAGAATAGAGTTCTGGATAGCTATTATATGTAAAATGAAAAAAATAGTAATTTTGTGTTGTATTTATCAACTTTAAATGCCAAAAGGCTTGTTCATTATCAAGAAAGGTAAAAAGATCTACCATAAAATTAATTTTTTCCATGATCTTTAAAAAATATGTATCATTAAAAAGCATTGAGTTGCAGCCCGGTTTGCATATAACTCAGTGACAGAAGAGATCTACACTGCTTAAAGAAGACTATTAATCATAGTTAGGCACATTCATCTTATTTCTTTCCAGCTAACCAGCATAATGATCAGGATTATTATTTCTAATTAGAGGAAGTAATAGATCATGTATAACCTTAGGATGAGTCTCATTAATTAACCCAAGTCCTAGGGGACTTCAAATAGAGGTGGTTAGGCACTCTGTCTTTGTCATCACTCACACCATAGGTTTACACTTAATACATATGATCAAATGTAATTGAAACTACGACTTCTTAACATGCAAGAGATATAAAATTACAGATGGCTCTCCCACATGTGAACAACTAAGGAGAAAAACAGAACAATTGTTTAAACTGTATTTATGTTGAATTTACCTTGATCCTAAATATTCTTTGAGAAACATTTCAAAATAAAAGGTTATTAAGAGCTAACGAATCTAGTTTGTAACACTATTAGCACAAGAAAGAAAAGAGAACCCTTATGCTTAAATATCAAAAACTGAACCAGTGTCTTTCCTCACAAAACTGCCTCTTTCTTTTATCTTCCTTATTTGTCATATTTTATTATTTTAATCACCAAGACGATAAACCATACACCCATGCACTAAATGTAACTGTATAGTACATATGTATGTTAAATTAATTATCTCTATATAATTAATTCACTTCCTTTGATGTATGTGTGTGTACGTGTGTATGTCGTTTGCTCGTTTTAGAATTCTCAACCCTGTTGACTCTTTCATAATTAGCCCTTCATTGACATTCTAATTCTCTATCTAAATCCAGAATTATTACTCTACAGTTTTGAACATTATAGCAAACTTTAAACTGAGTATCTCCATATATATACAATGGTAGATAATAAATGATGTACAAATAGAGCTGAGTAAGATAAGAAGTATCAGGGTTGAGAGTCAGATTTCTCTATAATTTTAAGTACAGTGGCTAGATTAGGCCTCATTAATAAAGTGATATTTGGGTCAAGACTTAAAAGAGTTGAAGCAGTTGGTCATTTGAATATATGGGTAATGGACAGCCCTAAGGTAAGTATATGCCTGGAGAGTTCTAGGGTCGGTAAGAACTGTAGTTGGAGTAGGGTGGGCAAGATGGAAAGTGGTAGCAAGTAATTCAGAGAAGTAATAGGGATGGGAATTTTTAAAGGCTTGAAGGCTTCACTAAAGACTGACTTTTGATCTAAGGGTGATGAGAAGATATTGGTGGGAGGGATGAGCAGAGGAGTTACATGATTGAATGATGTTTTAAAAGGCTTACTCTTATAAAGATTAGATTGCTGGGGAGCCAAAAGTCCAGTAGATTACTGTTGAAGTTATTCAGGGGTTATAGGATGTAGGTTTATTAGGATGGAGCAGTGGAAGTAGAGAGATGTGATGGGATTCTACATATATTTTGAGGAAAGAGCAAAAGATATGCTGACGAATTGACTACAGGGTTTACAAGAAAAGTGAGGAGTCAGAAACTTCTCCAATCTATTAATAGTTTGGACCATGCAACTGGAATGATGAAATTGCCATTGACTGAGATAGGGGAGCATCTGTATGAATGTTTAGAAGGAAATTTCTGTTGCTGTTAGATATACAAATAAAAATATCAAGTAGATAGACCAATATGTGAACCTAGAAATTAGAAGAAAGGACAGACATGAATTTGGGAGTGAAAGGCATTGATGGTAGTCATCAGATAAGATGAGATCATTAAAGAACAGTGTGTATATAAAGAGAAGTGATTGAACTGGGATTCAAAACCAGTCTAACTCTAAAATCATGCTTTTTAAATGTACTATTTTTAACTGGCCCTGCATTGGGAGTTATACCTGATGTAAATGACGAGTTGATGGGTGCAGCACAGCAACATGGCACAAGTATACATATGTAACAAACCTGCACGTTATGCACATGTACCCTACAACTTAAAGTATAATAATAATAAATAAATTTAAAAAAAATTTTATGACCATTCTTCAAGATTTCAACTACCACAGATGCTATAAAATATTCCTAAACACTTTCTCTCTTCATCAGTTTTTTTGTTGTTTTTTTGTTTTGTTTTGTTTTGTTTGCATGTGATACCATATTACTCTATCTCATTTATTGTTTAACTGTTTTGAAAAGACACTGGGTTCTGTAGAGAGCCTCAAACACAATGGAAGAGTCATGGGAGATTGAGAGCAGGTTCAGGGTTCTTTCATGCTTTAAACAAATCAACTAAGATGTCATCTGTTATATATGCTGTTCTACTTCAGATGATCTCAAATGCTGTATAAATATGTACTTCAAAGAATGAATAGTTTTAAGCTGACAGAATTTGTGATATAGTTGTGTTTTTGTCTTTCACCTCCTACTCCACCAAAATCTATCACAAAAGGGACACAATATCTTAGGATGGCAATAAACATGTTTTCAGAATAACTGAGTTTTACATCTTATTTCACAATTGTTTCATGAAAGTGACATTTCTAAATTCATAGACAGATTAGATACAGTTCAAAAGAGAATTAGTAAGCTTCAATATAACATTGGTACCTAACTACATTGGCACCTCAGATCCCATTTAGGGTTCATCAGTTGTCCTAATAATAGTTTTTTTTTCCACAAAACTAGTCCAGAATCATATTAATTTTCTGTTATTGATGGTTGTATTGTGTGTGTGTGTGTGGTGTGTGTGTGTGTGTGTGTGTGTGTATACGTATATATGTGTATTTGAGAATGTTTCCATATGTAGGAAATACTAATGTAAATGGGAGTGGTAGTGATGGAGCAGAATTTTGGCAACTTACTCTCAAGTGGCTGAGGGAAAAAGTTAATTATAGAGTCATTGCAACTTTTCTGTAAATTTGAGATTAAAAAATAAAAATATTACAGTAAAATTTTAAAAATATTAATGTAAGATATTTCCGTAAAACTTTATTCACAAATATCAGATGTACTGAGTTTCAGAAACTAATAAAACTATTTATATTCACTTTATCAGTGGACATGTTTTGCATTGCAATACAATGCAAAGATAGTTCTTACCTGAGTGACCTCTCTGAAAACCAGAATCTGCAATCAAACAGTCAGATCAAATTAACTAATTGAAAGACTGCATGTAATAATATCTACAATTTTACTTATCTCATACGTTATATGTTAAGACTGTCTGAAAATGAACTCATACTCAATAATGAGAAAAGTATTATGTAAAATAATGGTTGCTAATTGATTGATATTATTCCTGTATATCCATATTGAATATTCAACATTTGCCACTTGTGGAATATCGTCATTGTTCTAAGCTCTTTAAATTCACTGATTTTTCTAGTACATTTAATCTGTTTTTCCATTTAACTACTCCAAAAATTACATCAAGATTTTGTATTTTATTTTGAGATGCCTTACAGACTATAATCTATTCCAGTGGGATATTTGTTCATAACAGTATATAACTTAAAACACAATTTTAATTCCCCTTTACTTAATAATTTATAGTGATGTCTATAGATATTCTAACAATTAAATATCTCTGAAAGACATTTCAAAGCATAGTTTGAAAATAATTTGATATGTTGGACTCAGTATGAACTTTTATATAATCTCATATAGTTATAAAATAAATGTTGACTTTAGGGAGAAAAGGAAAACTCATCCTAATGAGTATTTGGGGTTCAGATTTAATACTTTGCTCATGCTTAAAAACCTATTTACCTTGAGATTCCCATTTCTACTTAGAAACAATTCAAACTGACTAAAAAGTCAACTAAAACTGCATCTATTTATTATTGTGTATTTGCTTATGAAAACGCTAGGAATTTCAGCCTTGTAATAGGATGAGAAATAAAAAAGATCGAACGCAGGTTTTTAAATATAGTTTTTTTTTGTGGTTTTTCTTTTTTTTTATTTTAGTTTTTAATGGGAGGAAGGGGTACCCATTGCAATCTGAGCCACCATGGCTTAAAGATGATAGGCACTTTATATACATTAATTGATAGCACACATTTGGTTCAGGGGAGACCTGGGAAGTTAGTGCAGAAGTTTCTCCTGCTTATCCTTCTCCCAGCTGAATTAGAGACAAATTACGAAGAAAAAAACTTTGTCTTCTTTGCAATGGAAAGTAAAATAGAAACAGATACAGTAAATTATAATGAGAGCTAGTTGGATACGAATAGAAAAATTACGAGTATCTCACTCAGTCTTCCCATTTCGGTAATGTGAAGATTTTAACATTTCCCTGTTGCCTATTCTCATTAGAAAAATGCCATTTTACTAAATAAGTGGAGGAAAATATGTTAGTAGAATATTTTAACTTATATAGTTAAACAGGCAGGAAGGAAGGGCATGATATGGTAAAAATTAGTGTTTTTAATTGTCTCATGAAATATTTAAGAATACTTTCTAGGAGAGAAATAACACTGCAGTAAAGATAATTTGAATCTACTTTCAAAAAAGCAGATTGATCCAAAACTGTTCCACTTAGTATTTAGAGGACACAATTAGCTGAATACTTTTGTTATTAAATTTTTTTTTTCATCAAACTGTATTTAGATGGGAGTTATATAGGGTTACATTGAATAGGAATACTTTTATTTTTAAAAGTCTATTATTTAACATTGGACTCAGGTAATAGACAACACTTGTCTTTTCCCACCCTATGTAAAACAACTCTACCCACACAAATACGTGCCATCACCTTACCTGCTTTATTTCCCATCGTGGCATGTTTCATTACTAAATATGTATTTGTTTATTGCATATTTCTCCACTATAATATAAACTCCATTAGGACAGCAACTTTGCCTTTCTTGTTCAACTGAGAGCTGAGTTGTGATGAAAGCAGTAGCACATGATGTACAGTCAAGTCAATTCCTGTTACCTGAAAGAGAGATCAATAGTTAATGGACTCTATTTAGCAAATAGACTTGATTAACTAGCAACCTATTCAGCAAGCAGGAAAAGAAGGCACTGAACAAATTGTGTAGATAAGGACTCTTAGGCCAAAAGGGACCTCAAAGAATCTTATTGAGTTTCTTTCTAGTTCACAGGTGGTTGGGAAGATGGATTCCACATATGCCTCAAAACTCTCACTTAGGACTCCTGCATAAAAGGAGGGCTCTCTATAAGTTGATCTACTTCTTTGCTTCTCATCCCTTTTCCCTCGAATTCTGCTTTATTTTAGCTCATTCACTTACTATCTGAAAATCGTAACTTTTGTTTTCATCTTACGGGAATTACAAATGTTATTCCCTCTTCCTGACTGCCTTCCCCTCTGCCCTCTACCTAGATAGGCATGCCTTTCTTTGTAGAGGAAGTTTTCCTGTTGAACACACCACACACACACACACAGACACACACACACACGCACACACACACATTGCAGAAAGTAATATTATTGAAATTGCGTATTGGTATTTTATAATTTAGAAATAACAAGGAGTCTTATTCATACATAATAGGCCTAATAATTTTTCCATATATATAACTTTTCTTATAGATCACTCCTGTGCCTGGTACTCACCCACTTTTAGTTTTTGTGAACCCCAAAAGTGGTGGAAAACAAGGAGAACGGTATGTTTTTAAATTAATTTTAGTGTCTATTTCACATATATGTTAAAAAAATAGACAAAACGATGACGTAAAAATGCTTAAAAACAATTATTCCTGTCTGCTAATTTTAATGCAAAATAAATGATGCTAGCATGTAATATGTTTATATGATCTTGTTTTTAGGATTGAAATTTTAATACAATGGCCTTTTGTAACTATTTTTATTATTATAGCTCAGGTGTTTGAATTATCTCTACCCCACCTATCACCCCTATCACCTAACAGAGAGTCTGGCTTCATAAATATTGTTGAATGAAAATTGGTTCTCTAAATGGTTACCAAGATGAATCCAGGTAAATCATAACTCAGTACTGAGGAACAGAATTTATACCCAACTCCTAGGCAAAATATATTATAATGATTTTCTTCATGTGCTTTTTGGAGAACATGATGCCATATTTCCTGGAGAAGTACAATATATTTAATCTGAATACTAATGTGTTGCATTATCAGGTATTTCATCATTCTGGCTGATAACATTTTATTTTGTAATGAATGAATGATTAAATTACATTATTTAATACAAATATGAAAATCACTACATTGAAGAGTAAATCTTATGTCTTACTAAAGATGACATTCATGAACAAAAATGCAGTTATACCTGCCTTAATGCTTTTTAGATACCTCTCCTCATCTCAACCAAAAATAAGCAAGCAGATGAAAGCACTCATAACAAACATGACAATAGTATAACAAATTTCCTTTGTAGTTCACCAAATAGCAAAGTTGAAATGTTTCCATGAAAAAAGTAATTTTTTCTACCATTTAAATTTCTAGCTTTCTTTCCATGAAATGAAGAATGCTTTTCATTATTGAATCAACAAAACATTGTTGCTTTAAAGAGTGTGAGATTTTTATCCTAGCACTTTGGGAGGCTGAGGTGGGTGGATCATGAGGTCACGAATTTGAGACCAGCCTGGCCAACATAGTGAAACCCCGTCTGTACTAAAAATACAAAAAAATTAGCTGAGCATGGTCATGGGCTCCTGTAATTCCAGCTACTTGGGAGACTGAGGCAAGGAGAATCGCTTGAACCTGGGAGGTTGCAGTGAGCCAAGATCGTGCCACTGCACTCCAGCCTGGGTGACTGTGAGACTCTGTCTCAAAAATAATAATAAAATAAAATAAAAAGTATAAGTTTTTTCTTTTCATCAATATCTAGTTATATTTTACACCTGTAAACATGATAGAAAATATTTTAAATAAATAATGTTTTAATAATTAAAAATATTCCCAATGCTTTATTAAAGGGAATAGTTTTACTCATAAAATAATAATTAAATAATGATGCTGAAATTACTTTCTTCTTTACTACTTACATTCTGTTAGCTGTATATATTATTGATAGCTTGAACAAAAAAGAAAACGTTCCACAAATAATTAGATGAGACTTAAATCCACATTGGAAATTACAGAAAATTGAAACTTGAAGAGAAAAAAAATAATATTTTCAAAGGAAAATATTTTTTTCTCAAATTAAGATAATATGAATCATGTAGAATGACCCTTAATTGAATATTTGCCTTCCCTTTCTGCCAGTACATATAAATAATTTTCCCTAAATTAAAAAAATACATATACATATGTATAGTTACCCTAAAATCTTAAGGAAATTAAACTTACTGGAGGCTTCAACTTTGAACTCTTCTCTATACACATCCACTTGTGTTTTGTTCTTTATTCATTGACTGGGACCACGCAAAGTCAAATGTAATGTAAATATGTTTTAAAGGTGATCTGTTTTGAATGCAAACATAATTTTTCTGCCTGCATTAGAGGCACCTTTCACAAGGTGATTCCATTCAGTGTTTTCTTTTCCAAATTTCTTGGCTTTTTTAACTTTGATGTTAGACAAGTTGCAAAAGGTCACAGAATCATAAATCCACATAAAGTTTTCCATATCAGTCAATAAGTCTGAAAATGTTCACATATGTGTTCAGGCAGCAACACTGAGTTGAATCCAAACTCTGCTAGTGACTGGGAATAAGAGGCATAAGGCACAGTCATGCAGAGAGGCAGGGACATAAATAGATCTATTGCAATACTATATATTACAGGTTAAACTAGAAATGTTTAAAATAAAAGTTCTATTGAAGTTCAGAGAAAGAGATAACTATCTCTGAAGACCAAGAAGTCTTTAGAGAAGAAGTAGCTTTTGTATTGTTTCTTATATGATAGATGTTTGCCCGATGAAAGAAGGAGAAAGACAGACTTGTGAAATGGCAGGGTGTCAACCAAGAGGAATTTACCAGGATGACAATGTAAAGAGAAAGAGGGGAAAGATGAGAGATAAAGTGTGGCTGAATTGTGACGATGTCTGAATTTTATATTGTGAACAACTGGACACTGGCATAAACTTTACATCATGGATAAGGCATGACTGTACTTAGACAATAGTATAGAGGAGGGCTGGGTTGCCAAGAATTTTATAAAGCTGGTGAAAGAACTTGAAGACCTTAACTAAGGCAGTGGGATAGAATAGCCAGGTTTGATAGGCATTTTTTAAAGTTTGTTGCCAAGGACAATGTCAGATAGGGTATTTCCTAGGTTTTCTTTTAAGAAGACACAGAATTGTCCACTAGTAAGTTCAGGTGCCAGGGAAAAGAGGGTATTGAGAGCAACTCTAGGTGATATAAGCTGATATTACATACTGAATTTGGAGAATTTTATCAGTAAATATTATAAGAAAGTGTTTATAAAATATATAATCATATTTTCATATGTGTATAAAACCAATTTAGTAACCTAAATATATCCCTTAACTTAAAAAAAATCTTTTTAATTTCAACTTTTATTTTAGATACAGGAGGTACATGTGCAAGTTTGTTACATGAGTATATTATGCTCAGGTAGCAAGCATAGTACCCAACAGGTAGTTTTTTTCATATCTTCCTCCACTCCTTCTTTTCCCACTCTGGTAGTCTCCCATGTCTATTGTTCCCATGTTTATGTCTGTGTGTTCTCAATGTTTAACTCCTGCTTAACGTTGCATGCAGTACATGCAGTATTTGGTTTTCTGTTTCTGTGTTAATTCACTTAAATCTCCATCCACATGGAGATTTAAGGACATGATTTCATTCTTTTGTAATGGCTGTGTAGTATTCCATGCTATATATGTATGGCATTTCCTTTATCCAGCCCACCATTGATGGATACCTAGGTTGATTCCATGTCTTTGCTCTTGTGAATAGAACGGGAATGAAAATAAAAATGTATGTATCTTTTTGGTATATGGTGTGTTTTCCTTCGAGTTTACACCCAATAATGGGATTGCTGGGTTGAATGCTGGATCTGTTTGAAGTTTTTTTTAAAAATATTCAAACCATTTTCTACAATGGCTGAACTAATTTACATTCACAACAACAGCATAGAGGCATTTCTTTTTCTTTGCAGCCTTGCCAATATCCACTGGTTTTTGACTTTTTAATAATAGCCATTCTGATTGGTGTAAGATGGTATTTTATTGTGGTTTTAATTTGCATTTCTATGATGATTAGTGATGATGAACATGTTTGCATATGTTTGTTTCCTGCTTGTATGTCTTTTAAGAAGTGTCTGTTCATTTATTTTGCCCATTTTTAATGGGGCTATTTGTTGTTGCTTTTTTCTCATTAAGTTCCTTATAGATTCTGGATATTATACCTTTGTTGGATGAATAGTTTGCAAATATTTTCTCCCATTCTACAGGTTGTCTCTACTCTGTTGATGGTTTCTTTTGCTGTGCAGAAGCTCTGTAGCTTAATCAATTTCTGTTTTTGTTGCAATTTGAGGACTTAATAAAAATGTGTTGCCAAGGCCAATGTCGAGTGGGATATTTCCTAGGTTTTCTTTTAGAAACGCGGTTTGGGGTCTTACATTTAAATTTTTAATCCATGTTGAGTTAATTTTTGTATGTGGTGAAAAATAAGAGTCCAGTTTCATTTTTCTGCATATGGCTAGCCCGCTATTCCAGTAACATGTATTGAATAGGAAGTCCTTTCCCTATTGTTTATATTTGTTGGCCTTGTTGAAGATCAGGTGAAGGTTTGTAGCTATATTTCTGAGTTTTCTATTCTGTCCCATTGGCCTGAGTGTCTGATTTTGTACCAGTACCATGCTGTTTTTGTAATTGTAGCCTTATAGTGTGATCCTTCCATCTTTGTTCTTTTTAGCTTAGGCTTAATTTGGCTATCCAGGCTCTTTTATTGGTCACACATGAATTTTAGAAGAGTTTTTTTCTAAGTCTTTGAAGAACGACATTGCTAGTTTCCTAGAAACAGTGTTAAATCTGTAAATTGCTTTGGGCATAGTAGCCATTTTAACGATAGTGATTCTTCCGTAAGCATGGAATTTTTTTCTTTTTTCGTTTGTTTGTGTTATCTCTGATTTCTTTCAGCAGTGCTTTGTAGTTCTCCTTGTAGACTGCTTTCACCTCCTTGTTTAGTTGTATTCCTAGGTATTTCATTTTGTGTGTGTGTGGCTATTGTAAATGATATTGTCTTCTTGACTCTGCCAGGATGTTATTGAAGTGCTGTTGATTTTTATACATTTATTTTGTGTCCTGAAACCTTGCTAAAATTCTTCAGTTCTAGCAGCCTTTTGGTGGAATTTTGAGAGTTTTCTGAGTATAGAATCATTATCAGTGAAAAGAGAGAGCTTGACTTATTTTCTTATTTGGATACCTTTTATTTCTTTCTCTTGTCTAATTGCTCTAACTAGAACTTCCAGAACTATGTTGAATAGGAGTAGTGAGAGTGGGCATGTTTTGTTCCAGTTCTGAAGGGGAATGCTTCCAGCTTTTGCTCGTTCAGTACGATGTTGGCTGTGGGTTTGTCATAGATGGCTTTTACCATTTTGAGGGATGTTCCTTTGATGTCTAGTCTGTTGAGGATTTTATTTTTAATGAAATGATTTTGTATTTTATTAAATGCTTTTTCTGCATCTGTTGAGATAATTATATGGATTTGCCTTTTAATTCTGTTTATGTGGTGAATCACATTTATTGATTTGTGTATGTTGAACCAACCTTTTATCCCAGGAATAATGCCTAACTGATTGTGATAAATTAACTTTTTGATGTACTCTTTATCTCTTTACTTTTAGTATTTGTCTAAGCATTCATACCATGTGAGATATGTGCATGCATAGAAACATTTTTATTGCATTTATTTATAAACATTGTTTTCTTTCAGAAAAAAAATTATTTAATACATGCTGCTAAGACAGTTTAGCAATTTTGTGAGATGACTGGTCAAGATCTTGTTTATATGAAATGATTAGGCCAGATGAGGCTACATTCTTTGCTTACATGTACATATATACAATATACCATCCCATTTCATATAGATGATAGATAATTTTCAGATCTATTAGAGATCTGTAGAGGACAAAGTATTCACAAGGATTTATTGAGAGAAGATATTTAAGCAATTTTATACTGAAATATTTAAAAAATATGTGTTTATTTGAAATCCAATTAGCTAAATAATGTTCAAAAGAGGGTTAGAGAATATTCTAAATTCATATGCATATTAAGGATGCAAGCAATATTTCTAACTTATGAACTATATTGCCTTAATAGTGACAACTAAACCTTTTAAAAAACCCTTAGTTCCTATTGAGCTGTTGGACTTCTGATATTATTGATTCAAAATTTAGTAAATTGATAGAATTTTTTATTAAATTATATAATTAATTGCAACTACATATATTTATAACACTGAGAGACATTACTTATTTTAAAAGCGTTGAATATTATTGAATTTTTTTCCCATATTTTCACTTTTATAGAATTTACAGAAAATTCCAGTATCTACTAAATCCTCGTCAGGTTTACAGTCTTGCTGGAAATGGACCAATGCCAGGGTAAGTCCAAGGATAATATTATTACCATTAACTCAATTAATGTTAATTAATTAAATAAGCTGCCTGACATATCTAGAAATAATGTTATTTGAATACAGCAGCATATTAGTACATAAAAATGAAATATCAACTACATAAGAGAAACCAGTGCAAATACTGTTTTTCCAAATAGTCAATTTCTAGCAGATTTTTCTTCTTTCTAAATATGGTGAAGTAATGCTCCTTATTGTACTAATAATGATAATAATCACACACACACAGAGACAAACTAGCTGAATGTTAGTTTGAACACTGCCACACCATATATTTGAAGAACCACTCTCTTTTTGTACTTCTTATATATATTTTAAAAAAAAAGAGAGAGAAAGTAAGCTAGTTAGCCCATTTATGCCTAGTGTTCCATTACTGGAACACTAAGCATGTAGGAGTTATTTATATCCTACAGCTCAAGGTCATCACCGAGATCTGATTTTTAAATTCAAGTTAAATTTTAAAAATTACAACCTCCAGCATAAATGGGTTAATGAAAAAAAATTTTATGATTTATTACTTACAAAATCTAATCGCTATCACTCTCTTATAACATACTTCATTGTTAACAGGTAAGATATAGTAAAATAAAATATATTTTTAAACATATATGTATACTTTTGATGTCACTAGTATGCACCTATACAAATCATCATTAACTTGGTTTAGTTAAATAATTAATGTCATTTTCTTTCATTGACCTCTTTTCTTTCTATCAACATGAGGGTAAACATTAGACCACATGAAGTGGACAGAAGCTCTATAAGCTTTATGCATGCTTCATATTTTTATTAAAAAGCCGTTGATTTAAAATAAGTCTTACATCTCATTCTCAGGAACCAGAAACCAAATATTTTAATTGTACGCTTTTAAAAATTCAGAATAAAATTTGTACCATAGTGTCTGATACAAAAAATACATTCATAAAGTATAATTAATTAGCATAGCTTTCAGTATTATATTCAGCTCTTTCTTCTACTGCTTTGCTGCCTGCTGTCTGGGATCAGTTTCCCAATGCTGAGCAGCAGTCTGCAGAACCTCCTTCCTGTAGATGACAGGCTCACCACAGAAATTCAGTTCAGAACAATGTCTTTGTCAAGCTCCACACTCCAGAATCTAGAGGATCATGATCAGACTGTTGGCTAAGTGAGCTGGCTACATGCAGGAAGTCCCAATATAGATAAAGCCAAGCAAAAGTAAAGTATTGTAAATTCAGAAGCTCAGTCAGAATGGCTCTTTTTCTTGTCCTTTAATATTCTCTGGAATTCAAAAAAGTAGCTCTTCTGTAGAATTAGGATATTGTGCATTCAAAACTGTTGCCATTCCAAGACCCCTGTAAGTTGAATCAAACTAAGTTAATCCAGGATTTTCCTGTATTTCATAGTTAAACAAGAAAACAAGAGGTCAAATGGCTCTGCTAATTACAAGCCTTATAGTTTAACCTCTGTGTGACTTCATTATCTTATCTGTAAAATGAGTATTTGTGCCTGCCTTGTAGGATAGTTGTGAAGTTAAATGGGATAATGCCTATGAAGCAAATAACAATGTGCTTACCGCATAGCATGCCCTCAATGAATGTGGCTTATTATCCATATTATTTGTACAAATATGAATTAATAATTAATAAAAACATGACTATTGTGTAGCTCTATGTAAATACATTGGAATAAATTTGATTTTAGCCCTGTTCTCTCATTTCACGTTTTTCCTACTACCCTTTAAATACGTACTACATGTTTCCTTCTACTCTTTCAATTCTAGGCATCCTATTATCTTCTGCTCTATCTTAACATATTTTAAAAATGAAAGTAATATATGTAACTGTAAAAAGCCTACACTACAATAAATATTATTTAGAAAAAAATTTAACGGTCCCACTTTGAGCACTACTACTCCTCAGAAATTAGGAGTGATTGTTTGGTGTATCTTACCAAACAATCTAATACAAACATGTAAATGAGCATATTCCTGTCTATCTTTACTATATTTATACACACACACACACACATATATGTTAGAAAGATAGGTAGATAGTTTTTTACATAAAAGAATATAGATTTTATATTGGCTTGCAACTTCCTTTCTGTACTCTAAAGCAGGTGATACACATTGTTCCATTTCAGTAGATATTGATCAGTTTCATTTTTCTAACTGCTGCATATTCCATAATTATGTGGGCCATCACATTACTGATGAATATTTAGATTGCCTGTGTTTTACAATTATTACCAAATATACTACATCAATATCTATCAATTTATCTGCATATTCTTGAAAGTATGTTCAAATATTTTTATGGAATCAGTGGCTATGGGTAGAATTGCCTGGCTGAAAATATTCAAAGTCAAAAGTTTGTTTTAAAAAATGAAGTTAAATATTTGTGTTGAACTTTTAGTTTCATCTTGATCACCATAAGAATGTCCTGTTGGCCTCTGATACTGATGCCCACACTGCATCCCTAGTGTCAGACTCAGACTTCTATTAGAGAGCTAGTCTTGGTTTATCCTAAAGGCAAATGCCACAGGTAGTTGCTCAGAATGGGGACTCTGACCAGGCTATGATGTTGTCCTTTCTTTGAACCCAGTGACTGATCTCCTCCCAACCCTGTTTCTAGCTGTATTGCCCCTCATCATGCTAAGAGTGTCCTATTGCAGTGATTCCCTTTTAATGTATGGCTTTAGAAGTTGCTCTATTTCATAAAGTCTCCCTATTACTCTGATACCCTTGGTGATTTATACATTTTAGTTTTATCACCATTTCTAGTTTATTAATTTTCCAATGCTAACAATAGATTTTTTGAATGCATACCCTTGTAAGTGTAGTATGCATTTTATCTATCACTTTAAACCTGCAGTTATTCATTCTTCCAAATTCTTTTAAAATGTTTTTTCCTTTTTACCACACCAGATTGATGTATTATTTTGGTATACAACTCTTCTTTTATCCCAACTTTATTTTTTTTCAAAAACTTTGTTTATAAGAGGAAATAACTTTCTTGAACTAAAACTATTCCTAATCTAAACTTTCTGGCAAATACTGAAACTTATTGGGCATTTCATTTTTATCTTTAATTATTTTTAAAACAGAAATGGGTGTGTATTATGTGTTTCCATTCTATCTCTTTATATAAATCATCTCTCCCTGATCCTGACTATTCTGTTTCAAGGTGTCTGAAACAATAGTCTATTTCAAATCATTGTTTCCTTCCTAATGGAACATGTGATATAATTGAATACATTATTTGGCGGTATAGGTTAGCTAGAAGAGATGAAATATGAAATATAAATTACTCTTGGGTTTTACATAGCAATATGTTTTCCTTCACTACATTAAAATAAGTATGTATAGCTCTAGCTGTACACCAACTTCACATGTTAATGTGACTTATGAAAAGTTCATACCAAGTTTTTTGTATACTTGTGACATTACTTTTCCCCTTCTGAGTCTAATCTTCATGAAAATACAGATGGTCTATTCTCACATTATTTATAAAATTTTAAGTGAGAAATAGGAAGTACTTATTGAATTGAAATAAAATACAAGTTAACTTTAAAATATGTAAATTATTTTTCAGATTGATCAGGATAATTAAGAATAATTAATTGTTTGTGAGAAAGCTGCTCTTAGAAATCTTTGCTTTTATCTACCTGAACTAAATACAAAAGACACATATTTTAAAACTATAATGCAACAGTCAACCTACAGATTTACATATTTCAAATATCATGCATATTTCTATAGTGAAACTTTGGAATACATTCTCCTATTAAAATAAATGTATAATTTAGAAAATGCGTAACAGACTCCACAGATTTCATTACCTTCTTAATTTAAAATATCATTTTATATAACCAAATTTCTACCATATTTTATTTAAGTAAAATCTCTCTTGAATCCGAGCTTATGACCTTTTACATATGCTTCTTGTTATGAAATTATGACACAGAAATGAAGAGAATCCTCAAAAGGCTAAGGAGGCCGGGCGCGGTGGCTCAAGCCTGTAATCCCAGCACTTTGGGAGGCCGAGACGGGCGGATCACTAGGTCAGGAGATCGAGACCATCCTGGCTAACACGGTGAAACCCCGTCTCTACTAAAAAATACAAAAAACTAGCCGGGCGAGGTGGCGGGCGCCTGTAGTCCCAGCTACTCAGGAGGCTGAGACAGGAGAATGGCCCGAACCCGGGAGGCGGAGCTTGCAGTGAGCTGAGATCCGGCCACTGCACTCCAGCCTGGGTGACAGAGCGAGACTCCGTCTCAAAAAAAAAAAATAAATAAAAAAAAAAAAGGCTAAGGAAATGTTCATCAAAATTTAATTGAGCGCTTTTGCAAATTTCAAAAATAAAAATTTTTCTTTACTAATATAAAAGTGAAGCACTCGACTCTGTCCTTCTTATGATTAATCATAAAATAAAATGCAGATGATTCTGCAAGCTCTCCCCCAATTAAATGTGTAAGCATAATTCTGATTCTGCATTGGTCACTGGAGTGATAGAGTTTGAAAATTGATTCATGCTTCTAAATTAAAGATCTACAGATTAATAAAAGTAACAAAAATATGTTACCACAATTAATAAAGTCACATAATTGCTTGTCTTTCACACAAATTCCCCCCTTGAGTCATAGTAGGTTTTAGTCACTTTTTACATGCATCCACAAATGCACTATGATTTTAAAGATGTTGAAAAGTCTAATTTTTATTATCTCTCTCACCAACAAAGGCCAAATAGCAATTAGACTAGAGATCTATGTGTCACTGTTTAAAGACTATTGCCTATCAAAATTGCTGAAACACTCTAAAGAAACGAACACGTTCTGAATTGGCCATTTGAAATGCCCGGTTCATATTTGTGTATGTGCTTTAACTTGTGTTTTATTCTGTTCTGGCTGCTATAACAGAATCCCTTAGACGGGCTAATTACAAAAAATAAAAATAAATGTACAGTTCTGGAACCTGGGAAGTCCAAGATCAAGGGACCAGGAGATTTGGTATCTGCTAATGGCTCACTTTTTGTTTACAAGGTGGTGTCTTCTTGCTGCATCCTCTGGAGGGAATTAATGCTGAGTCTCCAGAAGGCAGAAGGGTAGAAAAACAGCTGGCTAGTTTCCTCAAGCCCCTTTATGAAGGCACTAATCCCATTCATAAGCGCAGAGTCCTCATCACCTAATCGCATCCTCAGTACCCCACCTCCTAATACTATTGCATTGGGCACTAAGTTTAAGCATTAATTTTGGAGACATATGAATGTTCAAACCATAGCATTCTGGAGTGGATCCCCCAAAATTCATGTTCTTCTTACATACAGATACATTAAATTAATTCCATCCCAATAGCCCCCAAAGTCTTAATTTGTTTTAATACCGACTCAAAAATCTCTAATCCGGAGTCTCATCTAAGTATCTTCTAAATCAGATATGGATGAGACTCAAGATAGGATCCATCCTGAGCTAAATTGCTCTTCTGCTGTACCCCTGTGAAATCAAACCATTTCTGTTGTTTATAAATTACCCTTTATGGACTTTTAGACTTTACAGTCTAAAGTATTTTGTTATAGCTGCCAGAATGGACTGAGACAGAATTGGTACTGAGGATTGAGGTGCTAGTGTAACAAATTCCTAAAAACGTAGATGGTGCTATAGAATGGGTAGAGGCTACAATATGGAGGAGGAGGAGGAGAAAGAGGAAAGAGGAGGAGGGAAAGGAGGAGGAAGAGGAGAGAGAGGAGGAGGAAGAGGAGGTAGAGGAGAAGGAGGAGAGGTTGAGGAGAGAAGAAGAAGAAAGAAGACCATAGAGAGAGCTTCAGTCTTAGAGATTACCTACGTGGTTGTGAACAAAATGTTGCTAGAAATATGGATAAGACAGGCCATTGTAATGAGGTTTCATAGGAAAACGAGGAACAAGTTATTCGCAACCAGGGGAAAGTCAATCCTTGTTATGAAGTGGCAAAGAACTTGGTCGAATTTTATCCATGTCCTACTGTTTTGTGAGGGGTTGAATTTGAGAGTGATGAAATACCACAGTGTGATACTTGTTAAAAGAAACCTCTAAGCAAAGTATTGAGGGTGTGGCATGGCTTCCCTTGACTGCTTATAGTAAGATGTGAGAAGAGAGAAATGAATTAATGACAGAATTTGTCATCAAAAGGGAAACAAAAATTAAGGATTTGACAAATTCTCAGGCTGACCAGTTTGTAAAGAAAGAGAAAGCATGTTCACAACAAAACACCAAGGGTGTCACCAGTGAAAGTTGGATGAGTAGATTAGTATGTCTAGAAGGAATCCAGAATGCTATTCATCAAGACAATGGAAGAGTGGCCCTGAAAATGTTTCAGAGATCTTCAAGGCTGCCACTCCCATCACAGGCCCATAGTGTCAGGGTCTTGAGGAGGGAAAGGCTTCAAAGGAGGGATTCAGAGCACCTGTGGGATCTCAGGGCTCACTTCCCAGAGCTGCCTCAAGTTTCTGCTCAATACATTCTGGTCCAGCACTCCTGGGCCACTCCATCTGTGGCTAAAGTGAGCCTCAGTGCAACCAGGGCCACCCTTCAGGAGACAGAGGTGGTAAAAGTTGGCAGCATCCAGCTGGTGCTAACTCTGCAGTCACAGAGTGCAAAAGCTGAGAAGGCATGCCTACATCTGCCTAGATTTCAAAGGATGGAGAGGTCCTGGAGATCCCCAAGCCCCAGACAGAGAACTGCTACATGGTTCAGGCCCCTGCGGAGAGCCTCCACTAGGGCAATGCCTAGTGGAGCTATGGGGGCTGGGCCACCTCTGAGACTCCAGGCTAGTAAAGCCAGCCTGGGAGAGCTGTCGGCATTTAACTCTAACATGTGAGAAACGCAGTGTGGGCTTCACACAGCAAAGCCACGGAAGGAATGGGGTTTTCTGGAGCCTTAGGGGCTTAAACTCTGCACAGTGTGTCCAGAAGGCAGGATACGTAGTCAAAGCAGGCTATTTGGTTTTTGTTTTTCCCGGTTTTAAGAGTTAATGTTGTTTGCTTTGTCTGGCATTGGACTTACTTGGGACCTGTTAATCCTTTCTTCCTTCCTATTTATCCCTTTTCAATGGTATTGTCCATGCTATCATCCACCATTGTATTTTGGAAGGACCTAACTTGCTTGATTTCACAGGCCCACAGCTGGTGGGGAATTTTCCTCAAAATAAATTGTACCTTGAGTGGTAACTCTATGTGATTTAGATGATGGTGAGAGGAGACTCTGGACTCTAGACTTTTTAGTTGATGCTGGAAATTATTAAAACTTTTAGGGCTCCTGGGATAGAATGGATGTATTTTACATAACAGAAGAACGTAAATTTTGGGAGAGCAGAGGCAGAATGCTATCGTTTGAATACTTGTGTCCCTCCAAAATTTATGTTGAATCTTAATCATGAACGCAATCATATTAAGAAGTGGAGCAATGAGTAAATGATTAGCTTATGAGGGTTCCACCCTCATGAGTTGGATCAATGCCCTTATAAAATGGCTCAAGGGAACTAGCTCTCTCCTTTCCCTCTCTACTGCCATGTGAAGACATAGCATTCATCCCTCTGCCATGAGTGGATGCATCAAGAAGGTGCCATCTTTGAAGCAGATAATAAGCCTTACCGGACAACAAATCAGTTGATGTCTTGATCTTGGACTTCTCAGCCTCCAGAAATGTGGGAAATAAATACCTGTCATTATAAATTATCCAGTTTTAGTTATTTTCTTGTAGCAGCACAAATGAACTAAAATAATCTGTTTCTGATTTTTTTCTATAGGAGTTAAGTGTTTAATAACATATTTAACTTAAATATCCTCCCATTTACTGTTATCTAAGCATACATAGTAAAATTACTGGCTCAAATTTACCTCCAGCTCCAGGCAGTTAAATGATCATAGCTTACCAATAAGTAAAAATAAGACAGCCTATACCAGATAAATTGATTCAAAACATTTATTCAGTGGCTCCCAGATACCAGGAACAATCTTATCACTGCCAATCTACTCTGAACAAAACAGATAATAACTCTTGCCCTCACAGCCTTATATTTTAGTGATGGAAAACATATATTAAACTAACAAACAAGTGAAATATACATATATTAGCAGGGAATGTGAACAAGGAGTGTGCATTGTTGGTGAGGATTCTGTGGTTGTTCTTTTAAATGAGGTGGACAGAGAAGGACTGGCTGAGTACAGATGTGAAGATGAGGAGGTAGCTCATTGTCATCTTGAAGAAGAGCTTTTAAGGCAGAGAGAGCAGCATGCATAAAAGCATCACGACTGAAAAATATTGTACAAGTTTGAGAAACATTAGCAAGAAGGCCAGGGAGACTAGAACAGAGTGAAGGGCAGTCGGATGTCAGAAAGGTACGAAGCACTAGTTCACACAGGGTTTTAGGATTAC
This sequence comes from Macaca nemestrina, assembly GCF_043159975.1. NCBI lineage: Eukaryota > Metazoa > Chordata > Mammalia > Primates > Cercopithecidae > Macaca > Macaca nemestrina. Next base: position 85,363,475 of record NC_092128.1, on the reverse strand, counting down.
TGTGACCATAATAATTAGGTTTACCTAAGACTCTTTGGGGTTATTTCTGGTGTCCTGGCATCTGTCCCAATTTAGCATTTGCCCAGGACTTTTGTATTTTAAGTATTGCTATTAATAAATTCATTGCAATAAAGAATGATGATGATGTGTTTGGCAACCCTCCAATTTCTAAATCCAGCTTTTGCTATGTTATCCTCTTGTAATGTGTAAGACACATGTCCAAGGAACAGAGATCTTACTTTAATAGGTAATCATTATACCAAAAATGTAACCAAAAATAAACTCTTTTCCAACGTTTTTTAAACACAAAAACAAGTGACAACTTTTGAAGAATTGGTATCCCTTTTATGCCAGTCCATTATGCTGTGGTCTGGGTCGCAGAGCTCTCTGAGAGTTGCAAAGGGGCACAAATATGCCAATCAGCAATGCCTGTGGAGATATTGACAAATCATAGGTTAGATGTTCATGAAATGTATGTGAGAAAAAGAGCATGAGCAGTTTTACCAAGAACGTATAGTGAGTGGCTTGAATATACTTCCTCAATGTTTTATGTTTCATTAAATATATAGTTTATAAATATTTACTTTTATAATAGATTTTTATTTTGCAATAACACTTTTCAGCAAAAGATAGCTTAAAAATAAAATGTCTTTTAAATGAAAATAATCTGAATTTCAAAACAAAAATAGTTCTCAATTTCTGTTTCTTAAAGAGTTGATGAATACATAATCTGTGTGAAATATTTATGAACATTTACCATCTGCAATGAGAGCTCTAGTGATATCATTGACTATGCAGAAATCAGTAAACACAACTATGCTGAAGAAACATCAGCATCTGCTTTAAAATTAATTGTTAATTCTCTGCCCCAAAGCAATCATTTAATATGCAGAAAGTCCCTTTGCATATCACTCTTTGAAGCATGACTTTTCGTTTAGATCAAATGACTTTTCAAAATTAGTGTTCATTTTCAATTCCAAGTTTCTTTATGTGTATTATTAATGAAGTTATAGCTGTTAATATCTTGACTCCATTAGCAGAAGAACTTTTCCAAAAGATCAAGTAATGCCATTTTTATATCAGAGTGATCAGAATGTTTTAAATGAAACATCTGTTTGTTGTAAAGATGATTTGAATTCAATTCATGCACTCTAAATGAAGTTTTTGGAAGTTCATTTGGATGAGGGCGAGACATTAGATATTAGTGATGGTGCTCTCATAAAATCAGTACAAAAGTTTAGCACTACTGATACAATGATTTCCTTCTGTTTTAATAATTTGAATGTAGGTTTTGGTGAAGCACACTATCATGGCAAAAACATGATTTCTAATAAAGTAATGAATTGATTGATAAAAATTGTGCTTTAAATTGGTTGCTCACATCAATTATAATCACATCCAAAGAAATTTTAATATTCTAATAATTAAAATAAAAGCCATAATTATCATATTGCTTGTATACATGCATACACATATACACACACACATAAATTATTCAGTTATTCTACTGATTCAGTAGTCACCCAGGAACCTTCTGTACCAAAATAATAATAATAATGACTCAAGTTTTAGGTAACTCAAGTAATAAAGTCCTGTAAAAATCTCTCTGGACAACACTCCTTCAGCCAGTCTTTTCCTGCTTATATATACCCTCCTCTTCTATTTAAAATCTGCAACTCAAGGAGCATAAAAGTTTAAGGTAATTTAATATAGAGGTAATCAGCATATAGAAATCTACAACTTGAATTATATTATTGGATAACAATGTTGTTCGTAATCAAGACAAGTTTAACCTAATAAACACACTCCGAAAAGACAGATAATTGGATTTGGGATATAATAAATTTGATAAAATTGATACAAATTATATTTACAACTGTTAAAATCATAAATATCTTGGTGTCTAAGATACTAATCTTCAATTATGTACATGTCATTTCCTGAAAATGGCAGATGTTTGTTGAATTCATAATGTTTTATTCTCCAATTAAATTATTTATATCCTTTTTTTTTTTGAGACGGAGTCTTGCTCTGTCACCCAGGCTGGAATGCAGTGGGAGGATCACTCAGCTCACTGCAAGCTCCACCTCCCGAGTTCACGCTATTCTCCTGCCTCAGTCTCCCGAGTAACAGTCGTATTTTAAATTATGGTCTCTGACCAGTATTACGCTATAGTAAGATGTGTGCACAGAAGCAGATGCTCTTGAAGGCAAGGAATCTTCAACTTCGGTGTCTCTCCCTTGCAAGGACTCCTTTCAAGACTACAGGAAGGATCTTAGCAATGTGGCTCTATTGCCTTTCTCATTTGAGTTTTTAATATTTTAAAAAGAGGATATTTTAACTACAAGAATTTTTATGAACAATGTTAGTTAAGCCAGCTCAGTAGTAATGCATAGAGAGGCAAATATATCAATGGAAGATAATTAAGAGCCCTCCCCCATGCCCTGTATATGTATTGGTACTAACTAGAAAAATTGGGCATCAATATGGAAAAATAAAAGTAAAACAGTAAAAAAAAAAAAGACTTCTGTCTCCATTCCAACTCCTTTTTCATCACACTTTACCTAGTGACTAGTAGCATTGGAATGAGCATGAGCATTTTAGGATTTGACTAAAAGAGGATGAGATCCAATTACATGATTGAATTCTGAGGCTTATAATATGTGGTTCACTGATCATTTTGTGTATGGTTGTTTTTTTTTTTTTAATTTATTTATTATTAGTATACTTTAAGTTGTAGGGTACATGTGCATAACGTGCAGGTTTGTTACATATGTATACTTGTGCCATGTTGCTGTGCTGCACCCATCAACTCGTCATTTACATCAGGTATAACTCCCAGTGCAATCCCTCCCCCCTCCCCCCTCCCCATGATAGGCCCCGGTGTGTGATGTTCCCCTTCCTGAGTCCAAGTGATCTGATTGTTCAGTTCCCACCTATGAGTGAGAACATGCGGTGTTTGGTTTTCTGTTCTTGTGATAGTTTGCTAAGAATGGTGGTTTCCAGCTGCATCCATGTCCCTACAAAGGACACAAACTCATCCTTTTTGATGGCTGCATAGTATTCCATGGTGTATATGTGCCACATTTTCTTAATCCAATCTGTCACTGATGGACATTTGGGTTGATTCCAAGTCTTTGCTATTGTGAATAGTGCTGCAATAAACATACGTGTGCATGTGTCTTTATAGCAGCATGATTTATAATCCTTTGGGTATATACCCAGTAATGGGATGGCTGGGTCATATGGTACATCTAGTTCTAGATCCTTGAGGAATCGCCATACTGTTTTCCATAATGGTTGAACTAGTTTACAATCCCACCAACAGTGTAAAAGTGTTCCTATTTCTCCACATCCTCTCCAGCACCTGTTGTTTCCTGACTTTTTAATGATCGCCATTCTAACTGGTGTGAGATGGTATCTCATTGTGGTTTTGATTTGCATTTCTCTGATGGCCAGTGATGATGAGCATTTTTTCATGTGTCTGTTGGCTGTATGAATGTCTTCTTTTGAGAAATGTCTGTTCATATACTTTGCCCAGTTTTTGATGGGGTTGTTTGTTTTTTTCTTGTAAATTTGTTTGAGTTCTTTGTAGGTTCTGGATATTAGCCCTTTGTCAGATGAGTAGATTGCAAAAATTTTCTCCCATTCTGTAGGTTGCCTGTTCACTCTGATGGTAGTTTCTTTTGCTGTGCAGAAGCTCTTTAGTTTAATGAGATCCCATTTCTCAATTTTGGCTTTTGCTGCCGTTGCTTTTGGTGTTTTAGACATGAAGTCTTTGCCCATGCCTATGTCCTGAATGGTACTACCTAGGTTTTCCTCTAGGATTTTTATGGTATTAGGTCTAACATTTAAGTCTCTAATCCATCTTGAATTAATTTTCGTATAAGGAGTAAGGAAAGGATCCAGTTTCAGCTTTCTACTTATGGCTAGCCAATTTTCCCAGCACCATTTATTAAATAGGGAATCCTTTCCCCATTTCTTGTTTCTCTCAGGTTTGTCAAAGATCAGATGGCTGTAGATGTGTGGTATTATTTCTGAGGACTCTGTTCTGTTCCATTGGTCTATATCTCTGTTTTGGTACCAGTACCATGCTGTTTTGGTTACTGTAGCCTTGTAGTATAGTTTGAAGTCAGGTAGCGTGATGCCTCCAGCTTTGTTCTTTTGACTTAGGATTACCTTGGAGATGCGGGCTCTTTTTTGGTTCCATATGAACTTTAAAGCCGTTTTTTCCAATTCTGTGAAGAAACTCATTGGTAGCTTGATGGGGATGGAATTGAATCTATAAATTACCTTGGGCAGTATGGCCATTTTCACTATATTGATTCTTCCTATCCATGAGCATGGTATGTTCTTCCATTTGTTTGTGTCCTCTTTTATTTCACTGAGCAGTGGTTTGTAGTTCTCCTTGAAGAGGTCCTTTACATCCCTTGTAAGTTGGATTCCTAGGGATTGTATTCTCTTTGAAGCAATTGTGAATGGAAGTTCATTCATGATTTGGCTCTCTGTTTGTCTGTTACTGGTGTATAAGAATGTTTGTGATTTTTGCACATTAGTTTTGTATCCTGAGACTTTGCTGAAGTTGCTTATCAGCTTAATGAGATTTTGGGCTGAGACAATGGGGTTTTCTAAATATACAATCATGTCATCTGCAAACAGGGACAATTTGACTTCTTCTTTTCCTAACTGAATACCCTTGATTTCTTTCTCTTGCCTAATTGCCCTAGCCAGAACTTCCAACACTATGTTGAATAGGAGTGGTGAGAGAGGGCATCCCTGTCTTGTGCCAGTTTTCAAAGGGAATTTTTCCAGTTTTTGACCATTCAGTATGATATTGGCTGTCGGTTTGTCATAAATAGCTCTTATTATTTTGAGGTACATTCCATCAATACCGAATTTATTGAGCGTTTTTAGCATGAAGGGCTGTTGAATTTTGTCAAAAGCCTTTTTGGCATCTATTGAGATAATCATGTGGTTCTTGTCTTTGGTTCTGTTTATATGCTGGATTATGTTGATTGATTTGCGAATGTTGAACCAGCCTTGCATCCCAGGGATGAAGCCCACTTGATCATGGTGGATAAGCTTTTTGATGTGTTGCTGAATCCGGTTTGCCAGTATTTTATTGAGGATTTTTGCATCGATGTTCATCCCCTGATATTGGTCTAAAATTCTCTTTTTTTGTTGTGTCTCTGCCAGGCTTTGGTATGAGGATGATGTTGGCCTCATAAAATGAGTTAGGGAGGATTCCCTCTTTTTCTATTGATTGGAATAGTTTCAGAAGGAATGGTACCAACTCCTCCTTGTACCTCTGGTAGAATTCAGCTGTGAATCCATCTGGTCCTGGACTTTTTTTGGTTGGTAGGCTATTAATTATTGCCTCAATTTCAGAGCCTGCTATTGGTCTATTCAGGGATTCAACTTCTTCCTGGTTTAGTCTTGGAAGAGTGTAAGTGTCCAGGAAATTATCCATTTCTTCTAGATTTTCCAGTTTATTTGCGTAGAGGTGTTTATAGTATTCTCTGATGGTAGTTTGTATTTCTGTGGGGTCGGTGGTGATATCCCCTTTATCATTTTTAATTGCGTCGATTTGATTCTTCTCTCTTTTCTTCTTTATTAGTCTTGCTAGTGGTCTGTCAATTTTGTTGATCTTTTCAAAAAACCAACTCCTGGATTCATTGATTTTTTGGAGAGTTTTTTGTGTCTCTATCTCCTTCAGTTCTGCTCTGATCTTAGTTATTTCTTTCCTTCTGCTAGCTTTTGAATGTGTTTGCTCTTGCTTCTCTAGTTCTTTTAATTGTGATGTTAGAGTGTCAATTTTAGATCTTTCCTGCTTTCTCTTGTGGGCATTTAGTGCTATAAATTTCCCTCTACACACTGCTTTAAATGTGTCCCAGAGATTCTGGTATGTTGTATCTTTGTTCTCATTGGTTGCAAAGAACATCTTTATTTCTGCCTTCATTTCGTTATGTACCCAGTAGTCATTCAGGAACAGGTTGTTCAGTTTCCATGTAGTTGAGCGGTTTTGATTGAGTTTCTTAGTCCTGGGTTCTAGTTTGATTGCACTGTGGTCTGAGAGACAGTTTGTTATAATTTCTGTTCTTGTACATTTGCTGAGGAGTGCTTTACTTCCAATTACGTGGTCGATTTTGGAGTAAGTACGATGTGGTGCTGAGAAGAATGTATATTCTGTTGATTTGGGGTGGAGAGTTCTATAGATGTCTATTAGGTCTGCTTGCTGCAGAGATGAGTTCAATTCCTGGATATCCTTGTTAACTTTCTGTCTCGTTGATCTGTCTAATGTTGACAGTGGAGTGTTGAAGTCTCCCATTATTATTGTATGGCAGTCTAAGTCTCTTTGTAAGTCTCTAAGGACTTGCTTGATGAATCTGGGTGCTCCTGTATTGGGTGCATATATATTTAGGATAGTTAGCTCTTCCTGTTGAATTGATCCCTTTACCATTATGTAATGGCCTTCTTTGTCTCTTTTGATCTTTGATGGTTTAAAGTCTGTTTTATCAGAGACTAGTATTGCAACCCCCGCTTTTTTTTGTTCTCCATTTGCTTGGTAAATCTTCCTCCATCCCTTTATTTTGAGCCTATGTATGTCTCTGCGTGTGAGATGGGTCTCCTGAATACAGCAGACTGATGGGTCTTGACTCTTTATCCAGTTTGCCAGTCTGTGTCTTTTAATTGGAGCATTTAGTCCATTTACATTTAAGGTTAAGATTGTTATGTGTGAACTTGATCCTGCCATTATGATATTAACTGGTTATTTTGCTCGTTAGTTGATGCAGTTTCTTCCTAGCCTCGATGGTCTTTACATTTTGGCATGTTTTTGCAGTGGCTGGTACCGGTTGTTCCTTTCCATGTTGAGTGCTTCCTTCAGGGTCTCTTGTAAGGCAGGCCTAGTGGTGACAAAATCTCTAAGCATTTGCTTATCTGTAAAGGATTTTATTTCTCCTTCACTTATGAAACTTAGTTTGGCTGGATATGAAATTCTGGGTTGAAAATTCTTTTCTTGAAGAATGTTGAATATTGGCCCCCACTCTCTTCTGGCTTGGAGAGTTTCTGCCGAGAGATCTGCTGTTAGTCTGATGGGCTTCCCTTTGTGGGTAACCCGACCTTTCTCTCTGGCTGCCCTTAAGATTTTTTCCTTCATTTCAACTTTGGTGAATCTGGCAATAATGTGTCTTGGAGTTGCTCTTCTCAAGGAGTATCTTTGTGGCGTTCTCTGTATTTCCTGGATTTGAATGTTGGCCTGCCCTACTAGGTTGGGGAAGTTCTCCTGGATGATATCCTGAAGAGTGTTTTCCAACTTGGTTCCATTTTGTCCCTCACTTTCAGGCACCCCAATCAGACGTAGATTTGGTCTTTTTACATAATCCCATACTTCTTGCAGGCTTTTTTCATTTCTTTTTCTTCTTTTTTCTTTTGGTTTCTCTTCTCGCTTCATTTCATTCATTTGATCCTCAATCGCTGATACTCTTTCTTCCAGTTGATCGAGTCGGTTACTGAAGCTTGTGCATTTGTCACGTATTTCTCGTGTCATGGTTTTCATCTCTTTCATTTCGTTTAGGACCTTCTCTGCATTAATTACTCTAGCCATCAATTCTTCCACTTTTTTTTCAAGATTTTTAGTTTCTTTGCGCTGGGTACGTAATTCCTCCTTTAGCTCTGAGAAATTTGATGGACTGAAGCCTTCTTCTCTCATCTCATCAAAGTCATTCTCCGTCCAGCTTTGATCCGTTGCTGGCGATGAGCTGCGCTCCTTTGCCGGGGGAGATGCGCTCTTATTTTTTGAATTTCCAGCTTTTCTGCCCTGCTTTTTCCCCATCTTTGTGGTTTTATCTGCCTCTGGTCTTTGATGATGGTGATGTACTGATGGGGTTTTGGTGTAGGTGTCCTTCCTGTTTGATAGTTTTCCTTCTAACAGTCAGGACCCTCAGCTGTAGGTCTGTTGGAGATTGCTTGAGGTCCACTCCAGACCCTGTTTGCCTGGGTATCAGCAGCAGAGGCTGCAGAAGATAGAATATTTCTGAACAGCGAGTGTACCTGTCTGATTCTTGCTTTGGAAGCTTCCTCTCAGGGGTGTACTCCTCCCTGTGAGGTGTGGGGTGTCAGACTGCCCCTAGTGGGGGATGTCTCCCAGTTAGGCTACTCAGGGGTCAGGGACCCACTTGAGCAGGGAGTCTGTCCCTTCTCAGATCTCAACCTCCGTGTTGGGAGATCCACTGCTCTCTTCAAAGCTGTCAAGCAGAGTCGTTTGCATCTGCAGAGGTTTCGGCTGCGTTTGTTATTGCCCTGTCCCCAGAGGTGGAGTCTACAGAGACAAGCAGGTTTCCTTGAGCTGCTGTGAGCTCCACCCAGTTGGAGCTTCCCAGCAGCTTTGTTTACCTACTTAAGCCTCAGCAATGGCGGGCGCCCCACCCCCAGCCTCGCTGCTGCCTTGCCGGTAGATCACAGACTGCTGTGCTAGCAATGAGGGAGGCTCCGTGGGTGTGGGACCCTCCCGGCCAGGTGTGGGATATGATCTCCTGGTGTGCCTGTTTGCTTAAAGCGCAGTATTGGGGTGGGAGTTACCCGATTTTCCAGGTGTTGTGTGTCTCAGTTCCCCTGGCTAGGAAAAGGGATTCCCTTCCCCCTTGCGCTTCCCAGGTGAGGCAATGCCTTGCCCTGCTTCAGCTCTCACTGATCGGGCTGCAGCAGCTGACCAGCACCGATCATCCGGCACTCCCCAGTGAGATGAACCCAGTACCTCAGTTGAAAATGCAGAAATCACCGGTCTTCTGTGTCGCTCGCGCTGGGAGTTGGAGACTGGAGCTGTTCCTATTCGGCCATCTTGCTCCGCCCCCGTGTATGGTTGTTATTGCTAGTTCTCCTGGTGTAAAAATGACTTCCAGGCATATCCCCACTGCCCAGTGTGACTTTACACTGGTTTTCTGACATAAATTTAAAGAGCCAGAAGACATGTCTTGATAAAAATGGTCCAGAGCCTGCCTGTTAACAGAATATGTGTATAGTAGGGGAGAAATGAGGTTTGAAATGTACAAAGCTCAAAGCTTATCTGTGGAAAATTCTTCTAATCATCCCATTCAGTTCTCTTTAATGCTTCATCAAAACAGAAGCATTATTCTTCCTGGAATACAGTTAACAATGCTGTATAAACAATTATAAATTTTTATTATTGATGAAAGTTACATGATGTTAAATTTATCATTATTCCTGTGCTTGTAGAGCACAGGCTATATCAGCTCCACAACCAGCAGGCATGTTTATGTGTAAAGTATATGTTTTATAAATCTCTATGAAATATCACCATCAATGAAGATACGTAAAATTCACAATATATCATGTTATTAATATAGCAGTGGTTAATGTATATCATTAATTCAAAGAGTACTTAAGGTTAATCATTGAACAAAAAATTGAAATGCCTGCAAGTCTTATAGCTTGACTGTGACCAAAAAACAAATATTGATTTTCACATATTTTACAATAATACTAAAAATTTACTTTATCAATGATGACTTGTGAAGCTGAGTGGAACACTCCCAATAAATCATCAATTTAAATGTATCTTAATAAATCATTCTAGAGGAAAAGAAAATCATCTTTTAACCTCAATACAAATATTATTTAAAATTGTCATATAAAAATGTAAAAACAAAGCATTAGACAGTTTATTAATTTACAAAACTTTGTTATTATTCTAGATCCCATGATGTAATGCTTGTAAGCTATCTTAAATTTACAATCTAATGTGATTTTTATTATATATATTTTTATATATATTTATTTATATATACACATCACTTTTATATAAGTTTATACACATTTATTTTGCATATTTTTTCTTAAAGAGAACCTCAATTTTTATACATAATCAGGATTCACTCTCCTGCTCCTTATTTATCAAAGAGAGATCATAGGAGGAAATTAACTTATTATTTTCAATACTCCATGAACACAAGTTCCATGGGTATCTTAAATTCCACATATCTATTACTAAACTAATTTTCTCACCTTTTCCCAAATTTACACACTGTTTTTATTCTCTAACTTGATGAATGAAAAGGCCATTCACTAAAGAACCGCTTTCCCATTCCCTCTGACAGTATGTCACTTCAGGCTTTCAAGATTTGTCATCTAACCACTCTCCTAGGATCTATATTTACCCTCCCTACATAATAACCCTTCACTCAATTTCTTCTCACATCAGTCCCCCAATTCATCAGCTAATTAACTTTACCCAAACTTCAAGATTCAACTCATGTGTCTGCAAGTCCACATTAACTGCCCTCAAACATCTTATAGTGACCTGAACTGTGTGTTTTTTTGTCTGCCTTCTCAGTTAAGCCAGTGAGATATTCAAAGGCAAGAATTCTACCTTGCTTTTGAATCTCTGGAATCTAACTCAGTTCCTAGTACATAGTTGTAGTTACTACATTTATATTAAATAATATAGATATATAGATGCAGGTGCCATTTAATTTATAGCTATTCTTTTGTATTTGACCCTAAGCAAAGTATTTTTTCCTCTAGAGAAGTCTAGATGTATTTCCTTTCAAAATACGTTCTTACTTCACACTCTAAGCTAACTCAGTGGAATGATCTGATCTGTATAAAATAAAAACACATTCAAATTGTTAATATTAAAAACATTCACACGACAGAATGGATTTTAGCAAATTTGTCAAACAGTCTTGAGCAACCTAATCACTTGTGCTGCTACATTTTAGGGATTAATTTTATAGACTATGAATTTTGGACCATGAATGGTATATATGAGCTTTCCAATTAGAAGCAATGAGAATGAATCATTTTAACTTCTTTCAAATATCAGGAAGACTGTGTAACTTCTGTTTTAATTGACACTGTATCGTATTTTTCTCTTCATTTTCAACTCATTACATCAGAATTGTCTGTCAATTCTCTATGTTTAGTCATGTAACTTACAAGTAATATTTTAAACTGCATTTCCAAACATATATATATACACATATCAGTACACACATAACTTATGCATATTCATTAGTACTTTTAGAGATGGACTTTCATGTATCATGACCATAAATTTTACTGCATATTTGTAGCAGTAAATACAGGATGCAAATACTGAGTTCAATTAAATTCCTCCCTTTCTAGTGTAGAAAACAACTTACAGATGAGAGAAAATGACTTTTTAAAAGGTGTTTTGTGTTCTTCGGTGCCAAAAAACAAAATTACAACAAATTTAGTTTAAAGATCTCATTGGCTTATATTTGCAATTCTAGAATTGAGTAACACCTAATTCTATAGAATAGAATGAGTGTTCCAGTGAACTGAGCACAGGAGTTTGACTTTAAAAGCAGAAGAGGGCTAAAGAAAGCAGAAATAAGGAATGAAAGGTGGATTGGTCATTTCAAAGTTACTTTTCTCACAGGGTCAAAACAGAGGGGACTTCCTTATCATGCTAGCTCCGGTGAACTGGGCCCCGTCTGATTGGTTGCTGCAAATCTCCTTTTTTTTGTTTGTTTGCTTGTTTTGTTTTTTGAGACGGAGTCTCTCGCTGTGTCGCCCAGGCTGGGGTGCAGTAGCGGGGTGCAGTAGCGCGATCTCGGCTCACTGAAAGCTCCGCCTCCCGGGTTCCACCACGCCCGGCTAGTTTTTTGTATTTTTAGTAGAGACAGGGTTTCACCATGTTAGCCAGGATGGTCTCGATCTCCTGACCTCGTGATCCACCCGCCTTGGCCTCCCAAAGTGCTGGGATTACAGGCTTGAGCCACCGCGCCTGGCCTGTTTGTTTGTTTTTTAACTGAACCATTTCAAGTTCAGTTTGACTACATGACAGCACAGTGACTCCATTCTGGTTTGGTCTGGTTTGTTGAGGCCTAGTGCAGAAGTTCAGTCTAAAATAATGACCACTCATAATTTTTGTTTAACATCTGTTAGTTAGTTTTTAAATATTAATTTGTATATTTTAAAAATATCCTTAAAGGGTTATAATTTTCCATGCGATAGAAAAAATATATATTTTAACAAAATATATTTACAAAAGTGTTTTACTTATACTAATAAAATTATAAATATTTTCTATATGAGAGCGAGAATATTTCAACTAAATATTAATGTTTCTATTCACTCAGAAATGACTTTAAAATTTTTGATATTTCTGCCAATATTAATTTTTAAAGAAATATGTACATTAGTCAAGAAAGGAAAAATATTTAGGCTACATCATAGAACCTGTCATTTACTGACCTTTCATTTCTAACTCATTTTATAGTAGGAGGAATATTAAAGTTATTTAATGAAATAACATTATAAGTTCCCCAGGAATAAATACTCTCATTTTCTGTGTCTCATGCTCTCTTTTGCCATTTCAGTCTGTGTTTTTCCCTTTCTCTGTCCCTCTCTCCTTCACTTTTGACACACGTAAGCATAAAAGATTTGTTTGAGATTTCCAGAAATAATGAAGTGAATGTTTCACTTATTAATGGTCCACTGGAATATGTATATTTTTCAAATACTCTAAAACTTGGTTGGTTATTATGGTAAGAGAATTAAGTTGCACTGGGTTTATAAAGATTAATTCAAATTATTTTTTTGTAACTATCCCACTTATCCACATGGAATGTCTTCCCAAAACAGTGTAAATGCAGCTTCCATACAGTATCTCAAAACTCTCACCGAATTTCTTGAAACAGGTGCATTTCCTAGTTTAACTAAATTTTATAATGTATTGTTGAAATAAAGTACATAATACATTAGATTGGAGGATATTATTGTAATTAATTTTACTTTTAATTAAAATGTTGAAAGAGTCACATTACATTCATGAAACATCAAAATCTACAGAGAAAAACATGAAATAACCTTTCCCCCATTTTGTAATATATGTAATAGAATGAAACTTTGGGGACTATAAATAATTCATGCATGGAGTTTTAAAAGATATTACACCAGCAATAATAATAATAATATCAATGATACCAAGGTATGTATAAATACAGTTTGGGTATTAGTAAATAAGCTGAAAGTTATTAAAAATTGGTTTTCTAGACCAAAAATATTGTTTCAAAAACAATGGTAACCTCACAAATCAGAAAACTCAGCCAGATTTTATTGAGGCAATTTTGAATCCATCTAATCTTGTAACTTTAAGAATAATATAGTATGTAACTGTGTACATGCAAGTATAAATATGAATTGAGTAGAATAATCAGAGACAAGTATGCTCCTTTCTGTCTCTAAATGCTTAAATCAGAATGCAGACCTTTCCTAAGGCAAGCTCTTGAAATTAATTTTTTTCTAAACAAGAAGGAGGAAAAAGAGAATTGATGACATATGGTAAAGTCATTTTGGATCCTTCAGCCTTGTGTTCCTTTAATACAAAGAGATATGAATATGTATAATTAAAGTGAGCATTCACCATGCATGGATATGCTGAAAATATTTATGACTCTCATACTGATTTCCTCTAAGTATCAAAAATTCATGTTATAATCTGTAACATATATATATATATATGTACTACTTACAGCCATAGATTTATTTATTTTATATACTTGATCTGTTTCTAACCCATACAGCCACATTGTATATAAGTGATGGTATTTTTTAATAATAAAATATAAGATTGGAATGAAAAATAATATTTACATACTGAAGTTAAGAATTCTGATTTATTACACTTTCCAAGATTCTGGAATCACTACTATAATTTTCTTTTCTTTTAAAAAAGGTTTTCCTGGTGTGCTTTGTACCTAGTAACAATTAGGTACAAATGAAAATTTACTGCCTTTTCTGTATCTATTTTATCTTAACACAAAGTAAGCCTCTGAATCTTAGATGAAATTTTCTGGATTTGTTTTTGGTAATATTAAGCATCACAATTTCCCCACCTGCTCTTTTGTTATGGTGGTGGTAAGAATAATTAACATAAGATCTACGTTCTTAAAAGCTTTTTACATGTACAAAACAGTATCGTTAACTATAGGAACAGTGTTGTGCAGTGGATCTCTAGAACTTATTCATCTTGCATAACTGAAACTTGGTGGAATGTTATAGTGGTGATTATAGAGCATATATGATAAAAAGAAGCATCTGACAGAGGGCTGCTAAACCCAAATAATAGGCCCGCTTTCAAATTTAGCTATTGCAGATACATAGGAAACTCTCTAGGTGAATCAATGCTCTAAAGGCCAACATTGCAAATTCATCATCATTCGTTTTCTTCATAAATCATTCGAACTTTTAATTTCAAAAAAATTCATAAATTGATGCAAATAAATTCAGGACCCAAGCATGATTTCATTGCAAAATGTTTACGCTTATTCATTCTTCACATGGAACACTGTGGAACTGATAGGTAAATAGTACAATACACAGTACAAAAGTTTCCACAGAGCGAAGTCCTTCCTGACACTCCTCATTTTCTCACTTCTCCCCATTGAAATGGTGACTCGTGATGTGGAAGCCTCACAGCTGCTCCTCATCACAGCCTTCCTGGGTGAAAAGTCAGTGCCATGCTGGACCCTGCATTTTGGCTCTTGCTGAGTTTCTTCGATGTACTTGTCCTCTATCACAGCTGTTTTCCTCTGTACCTTATGTCTCCCGTGCTATAGGCAGGTCTCCCAATTGTCCGCTGGCTAGTTTCAGATTAGATGCAGAAAAACTCTGCTTACTGCTTGTTAGAAAATTGTGACTATTCTGCCAGAACAGTGCAGGTGGAGGAGGTAGGGAAATCGAGGAGTGACACTCTGACCTAAAACACACCTATACTACTTTTAATAAAGAAAAAAATATAATTAAAGTAGTAATAACATGTGAATAGTAAATTGCATTTACATACGCATTTTCTTTATGTGTATATAAAGAGCTCAGCAAACCACGTGGTGTTAATTCCATTGTAAAGTTATGGAAACTGAGGGTCAGAATCACTAGATAAATCCCAAGGATATTATTCAATGAATGAATGCAGTAAGGAATGAATGAGTTTCTAGGGAAAACTGCATGGATTGAATGGATCAAGAAATTGAGATAAAGAGAGGTCAAATTTTCCAATTAGCAATCAATTTACAGAGAGTAAGCTGGTCTGACAGTCACATGGGGTTTATGTTTGGGGGTAGGATGCTGCTGAAGAACCAATGATGACAATTTTTAAAGAAAACAAGAATGAATAAGAGATGAAACATCATCATGGAATAGAAGAACAATGGTGAGTCAATTGGATGGTTAGGCTTTCACCAAAAACAGTTAGCTCTGTGGGAAATGTTGCAGCTACTGGCGTGTTTTACAAAGTTTTCTTAAGTTGCAGTGCCAATGTTTGAAAATCTGGGAGGGAGAATCAAATTGCTACAGGAATATAGCTGGAAAAGAAGCTGACTGAAGAAGAATTTAAAACCATAAATGTTTAAGAATAATTACTAAAGTAATTTAAACAATGATTTAAGACTTTTCTCTTAAAAAAAAAAAAACAGAAATTTAGGTTTTATATGCAAGTGCTACCAGTTTTCAAAGAACTTCAATAACTATACAAATTCTTCCACAAAAATAGTAAAAGGGGGACTACTCTGCAACATATTTCATGAGGCAGTATAATTTTAATTTTAAAAAGTAGATAAAAGTGGTATGAGGAAGAAAAATATGTCAATTTGTTCATAAACATCGATGCAAAATTTCTAAACAAAATATTAGTAAAGAAATTCAATTATCTTAAAAATATTAATACACAAGAATCAATTCGGGTGCATTACAGGATTGCAAGCATGGTTTAATAATGCAGATATATATAAATGTTTATTCTCACACTAACCAATTAAAGGACAGAGACCTTGTCAAATCTCATAAATGAAGAAAAACTTAATATTGATGTATAGTAAAAATTTTTATTGTGATAGGAGTAGAAGGGAAACTTGTTAACCTCATAAAAAATCTCCATCAAAAAAAAGGAAAGTAAAAAGAAAGAAAAATAAAATCTCAATAGCAGATATCCTAAATGGGCGGATTCCAAAAGTAATTCTTAGCTTCAGGAACAAGATCTGGATATTCACTATGAATACTCCTATTCAACAATATGTTGGAATTCTGTCAAGGAAAAAGAGGGAAATAAATAACAATTACAAGGACTGGAGATTACTAATAATACTATTGCTATTAACAAATGCCACTATTACATACATAGAAATTCAAATGTATCCACAAACAAAATGTAAGCAATAGAAAAACAGTGATAATGTGATTATTTATAAAATTAATGTGTAACAGTCGAATATGTTTATATACACCAGCAACAAAAATGTTAATGTTATTAATAAACATAATTTTTAAATGTTTAAAATATCAACAAAAGCTACAAACAACCAAGAATAAATCTAACAAAATATGTGCAAGACCTGTTAGCACAAAATTTAAATCTTGGTTGAAGGATTTTAAAGAATATCTAAATAAATCAAGCAATATTACATTCATGAATAAGGAAACTTTATTCATATTATACATGTGTTATTGCTTCCAAATTAATATATACTTTTAATGCAACTTCAGTCAAAATCATGGTTGGTTTTTCTTACTATTATCTTAATTTTTATGAAATATGATGAGTTTAAATGATATGAAAATAAAAAAAGAAATAATTGGTAAGATTCTTCATGCCCTGAGATATGGACATACTGGAAAGCTATAGTAATTGTGAGAGTTTGGTACTAGTGCAGAGATGGACAAAGTCGTGAGTAAAACACAAGAGAGAATATAGATAGAAATGTACCCATATGTGGAAGTAATATTTATCATGGACTTTGCATAGTAGAAAATTGAATTATTCAATAAATGAAAAGATGGATAAAAAATAAATAGAAAAAAAATGCTGCACTACAGCTAAAAGGAAGGATGAAAGGGAGTGAGAAAGGAAAAAAGGGAGGGCCAGAGGCCAGGATAAAGGGGAGATGGGAGAAAGTGGGGAGAGAAGAAAATAAAGTACTTCACACCACATCAAACTAAGAATTTCTATGTCGAAAGTAAAACTGACATTTTAAGAGAGTATATGTGAGTTCTGAGCTCTGAGTAAGGAAGCTTGTCTTACAGAAGACTCGTAACCACTTATCAATGGGATGATGAAATAGAATATTAAAACTAAGTTCTTATTCATTACAATGAAAGTAAAAGAAGAAACTTTAAATTTGTAGAAGATATTTGAAAACAATTATCAAAAAAGGACTAAAATCAAAGACATGTAAAAATTTTTTACAAACCAACAAGGTAAAAAGGAATAGATAATAGAAACAAAAAGGATAAATAGGCATTTCATGAAAGTAAGAAATAAATAAAATGAAAAAGTGTGACAAGTGTTAAAGAGAATGGATTTAATAGAGCACATCCATTGTACATTGGTGCAACTTCTTTGCGAAAACCATTGACCTTATCTGGTGAAGTTGCATATTAATATGCATTACTCTAAAGTGGCCACTGCCCTTAAGCACTAAGAAGTATGTACAGGCATACCTTGGAGATATTGTGAGTTTGGTTCCACACCACCACAATAAAGTGAATATCACAAATTTTTTGGTTTCCTGGTACATATAAAAGTTATGTTTATACTCTTGTCTATTAAATGTGCAATTGCATTATGGCTTAACAATGTATATACCTTAACTTAAAAATAATTCATTGCAAAAAAATAGTAACAATCATCTGAGCTTCCAGGGAGTCATAATGTTTTCTCTGGTAGAGGGTCTAGCCTTGATGTTAGTGGGAACCAAATGATCAGAATGGTGGTTGCTGAAGGCGATGTGACTCTAGTAGTTTCTTAAAATAAGACAACAATGAAATTTGACCCATTGATGAACTCTTACTTTTATAAAAGATTTCTCTCTAGCATGTGATGCTATTTGCTAGCATGTTACACACAGCAGAACTTCTTCCAGAATTTGAGTCAGTCTTCTCAAATCCTACTGCTGCTTTATCAATTAAATTTATGTAATAATCTAAATCCTTTGTTACCATTTCAACAGTGTTCACAGCATCTTTACCAGGAGTAGATTCCATCTCAAGAAACCCCCTTTTTTTGCTTATCTCTAAGAATCAATTCCTCATCCTTTCAAATTCTATGATGAGATTTCGGCCATTCAGTCACATGCAGGCTCCACTTACAATTCTACTTCTTGCTATTTTTATGACATCTGCAGTGACTTCCTCCACTGAAGTCCTGAACCCTTTAAAGTCATCCATGAGGCTTAGCATCAACTTCTTCCAAACCCTTGTTAATGCTGATATTTTGACCTCTGTCCATGAATTATGAATGTTCTTAATGACACCTAGATTATTAAATCCTTTTCAGAGGTTGTCAATTTACTTTGCCCAGATCCCCAAAATGAATCACTGTCTATGGCACCTATAGCCATATGAAATGTATTTCTTAAATAAGACTTGAAAGTTGAATTACTCCTTGATCAATGAGCTGCAGAATGTATGCTTTGTTTGCAGGCATGAAAACAACATTCATCTGTTTGCACATCTCTGTCAGAATATTGGGTGACCAGGTACATTGTCAATGAAAATAACATTTTGAAAGGAATCTTTTTTTTTTTTTTTTGAGAAGTATGTCTCAATTGTGGACTTAAAATACTCAGTAAACCATGCTGTAAAGAAATGTGCTGTCGCTCAGGCTTTGTTCTACCATTTATAGTGCACAGGTAGAGTAGCATAATTCTTAAGGGCCCTAGGATTTTCAGAATGGTAAATGAGCATTGGCTTCAACTTAAAATCATCAGCTTCATGGTGTATATGTGCCACATTTTCTTAATCCAATCTGTCACTGATGGACATTTGGGTTGATTCCAAGTCTTTGCTATTGTGAATAGTGCTGCAATAAACATACGTGTGCATGTGTCTTTATAGCAGCATAATTTATAATCCTTTGGGTATATACCCAGTAATGGGATGGCTGGGTCATATGGTACATCTAGTTCTAGATCCTTGAGGAATCTCCATACTGTTTTCCATAATGGTTGAACTAGTTTACAATCCCAACCATGGAATACTATGCAGCCATCAAAAAGGATGAGTTTGTGTCCTTTGTAGGGACATGGATGCAGCTGGAAACCATCATTCTTAGCAAACTATCACAAGAACAGAAAACGAAACACCGCATGTTCTCACTCATAGGTGGGAACTGAACAATGAGATCACTTGGACTCAGGAAGGGGAACATCACACACCGGGGCCTATCATGGGGAGCGGGGAGGGGGGAGGGATTGCATTGGGAGTTATACCTGATGTAAATGACAAGTTGATGGATGCAGCACACCAACATGGCACAAGTATACATATGTAACAAACCTGCACGTTATGCACATGTACCCTACAACTTAAAGTATAATAATAATAAATAAATTAAAAAAAATAAATAAAAAATAAAATAAAATAAAATAAAATCATCAGCTTCATTAGACCCTAACAAGAGAGCCAGCCCGTTCTTTGAAGCTTTGAGGCCAGGCATTGACTTCTCCTTTGTAGTTATCAAAGTCCTAGATGGCATCTTCTTCCATTAGAAGGCTATGTTGTCTACACTGAAAAATTGTTGTTTAGTGTACCACCTTTATCAATAATTGTAGCTAGATCTTCTGGATAATTTGCTACCACTTCTTCCTCAGCATTTGCTGTTTATGCAGCTTCTTTCCTTAAGCTTCAGGAACCAACATCTGCTTGCATCAAACTATTTTTCAGCTTCCTCACATCTCTCAGCCTTCATAGAATTGAATAGACTTAGGAGCTTGCTCTGGATTTGTCTTTAGCTTAAGGGAATGTTGTGGCTCCTTCGATCTTCTGTCTAGACCACTAAAACCTTCTCCATATCAGCAGTAAGGATATTTCGCCTTCTTGTTTGTGTGTTCACTGCAGTAGCACTTTTAATTTCCTTCAAGAACTTTGCCTTTGCTTTTACAACTTAGCTTACAGGCACAAAAGAGCTAGCTTTTGGCCTGCCTATGCTTTTGACATGCTTTCCTCATTCAGCTTAATATTTTCTAGCTTTTAATTGAAAGAGAAATGCAACTCTTTGTTTCACTTGAACACTTAGAGGACATTGTAGGGTTGCTAATTAGCCTAATTTCAATACTGTTGTGTCTAAGGGAATTGAGAGGCCTGAGGACAGGAAGAGAAACAGGAGAATGGCTGGTGGGTGGAGCAGTCAGAACACACAATATTAGCGATTAAGTTATCTGTCTTATATGGACGTGGTTCATGGCACCTCAAAACAATTACTATAATAACTTCACAGATCACCATAACAGATGTAATAATAATGAAAAAGTTTGAAATATTGTGATAATTACAAAAATGTGACACAGACACCAAGTGATCATGTGCTGTTGGAAAAAATGGCACTGATAGACTTGCTAGAAGCAGAGTTGCCACAAACATTCAAGTTGTAAAAACTGCAGTATCTGCTAAGCTCAATAAAGAGCAATACAATGAGGTATGCCTGTACAAGAATGCACTTTTTGCAAGAATGTAAAGCAAACCAATTGAAATGCCCATTGACATGGATTTTAAAAGACATATAAGTGGTATTTAACACAGCAGTAGGAGTTAAAAGAACTTCAGCTACATGTGGAAAAAGCTTCAGCTACAACATAAATGAATCTGAGTACCAGTGCTAACTGGGAAAAGTAGAAAGACACATACCGATCATGTCAGACACATGGTAACTCAGTATTCAGAATAGCGCTCACCTTTGTAAATTGGAAAGAGCAGTGCTATAGGGAAAGAAAACAGAGAAATATGTAAATTATTGGAAATGTTCTACCACCTGGAATGGGAAACTGGTACGTATGTGTTTATTCTATTGTACATATATTAGTATAAGCAAAACAATAAGCATTAGAACCGAAGAAAATATTTGCAACATGTCTCACAAAGGTTAAATATCCACAATATAATAAATGAGAAAATGCATGAAAGTTTCCTGTTCTAAATATCCATGGATATTATAATCAGATGATGGGTTTTAGTAATTTTTATACATATATTATATTTATGCAGTGTTGGTATTACCTTGACTAAACTTTTTTAAATCATGCAAATTTAAATGCAAAGATTGCTATAATATGCAAAGAGTTTGTAAAGTATTATTAAAAGACAACTCGCCCAGTGCAGTGGCTCACACCTGTAATCCCAGCACTTTGGGAGGCTGAGGAGAATGGATCACCTGAGGTCAACAGTTTGAGACCAGCCTGGCCAACATGGTGAAACCCTGTCTCTACTGAAAATACAAAAATTAGCCAGGCGTGGTGGCGGGCACCTGTAATCCCAGCTTACTTGGGAGGCTGAGGCAGGAGAATTGCTTGAACCCAGGAGAAGGAGGTTGCAGTGAGTCGAAATTGCACCATTGCACTCCATACTGGGCAACAAAAGCAAAACTCCATCTCAAAAAATAAAAATAAAAAATAAAAAGACAATTCAATAGAAAGAAAGGTGCATCTTTGAATGTTCTTTGCATAGGAGAGGTTACACATCTCCAGGAAATGTATAAAAATATGTTCAACTCACTAGTAAACAGAGAAGTGTGATTTTACAACAAATAAAAAGACATTGGTTTTCACTCATTATTACAGAAATATCATAAAGTTGTTCATATGTGGTGTTTTGTGGTTGCAAAGAAATGGACCCTTGCGTATTTGACAGTGGGAGCCATTCAGAGGGATATATTGATGTAATGGAATATTTTTCTCCAGAGTGGCCTTCAAAACACATGCACACGTTTACACAAATGTTCTTCAAATAATGTTAAATACAATACTTTTTTGTAATAATGAGACACCAGAAAAAGCTTAAAAATTCATAAAAAGAAATCATTTATTGTATCTTGTAGTGTGTGCACTTATTACAAAACATGATGCAGTGCTTAAAAATAATAATCTGACAGAATGCCACACGTGACATCTGCATGTTATATACTGATACACAAAGTTCTCTAAGACATATTTGAAGTTAAAATAAAACCACACAAGTTAATGAACAGTATGTATAGCACAATTTTATTCGTGTTGAACATAGATGTGTAATACAGACATGTATGAATATTTGTATATATAAGTACGTAGAAAAATTCCTTGGATAGTTGCATATTATATCACTGTCAGTTGTTATCTTTGGGACAAGGGAGGTGAAGGGACACATACCAAAATTCCTGTCCTGTTTCAATTTTTTATTGCAATAAAGTAGGCTATGACTGTATAGCTGGCTACATTACCTGCCTTTGTTGCTTTTCACAAGGTAGGTTGCATTATTAAGCACACTGCATGCAGTAACAGCAGAAGCAGTGGGTATTTATGGCAGCTGACCCAGCAATTAGGCTGGAGTGTTCCTGGATAGAAAATGCTGTCAACCAGGTCAAAATACAAGGTGAAGCCTGACTCCTACTTGCAGATTCTCAGTCAAAAGAAAAGTTGGCTAGAACCCCAGTTGCAGTCTGATCAATTTCTCCCAGTAATGGAGAAAGTACAAAATTGTTAAAGACATATTTACTGACATAACTGTCACATTTATATATTCACTCAAAAGATAATTTTGGATTGAAGAAATTTATTAAGTGAAATAATGTAGTATATGTCATTCTGGGTTATGTGAACTGCAAATCACATCTAGGAGAATATCTTAATGAAAATTATTACGATTTGCTAATTTTATTCTTAAAATTTTAGAGTTTATTAAAGAAAAATAGAGTATATTCATTATGGAATCTAGACTATATAATTACAAAATATTTTTAAATTATAGAATCCTGAATATATAATTATAAAATAGTATTAAAGCTATGTAAGTTATGATTGAGATATTTTAGTTTTTATAAAATAAAAATGTATTTCTTCAGGTAAAATGCTAATGATACAAAACTGAAAATATCTTATTTTTAAACTATTAATCATGTGCCATAACATGCTTATTTTTCAGGTTAAACTTTTTCCGTGATGTCCCTGACTTCAGAGTGTTAGCCTGTGGTGGAGACGGAACCGTGGGCTGGGTTTTGGATTGCATAGGTAATGCAGACACATACTTAACATGACTGGGGAGAGAGCAATAGCTTTAAATCCTGTTTCATCTATGTATCTATTGCTTGTATCATTATCTTTGGAAGCAGTGATATAATTGGACATCTGGAGGTTTGTACACTATTTACTGGTTTAACATATTATTCTATAGTTCAAAAATTTAACTGGCAAAATAGTTTACAAGTATCTAGAAATCCTTCCTTTCTAATCCACTTCTTACAGTGTTTACCAAATTTTCAGAGTTGTTTTCAAATGCGGCTCTAGGAAATCAGATTGTTTGTGTGCCCCAGACAAGGAACTGAAGGAGCAGTCTTAGTATTTGTGATAAAGTCTGTGCCAAATTGATGTTCTTACATTATTAAAACATGGACCCTCAAAATCTTACCCTCTGTATACATTCATATCGTTATCATCCACCATCATCATCATCATAGCTAATTTTTATTCATCATGTTGTCTTGTTTATTCCTCACAACTCTATGACACAGATAGTATTAATAATCCCATGTAGAGATAGGGAACCTAAAACTTGGTAAAAGTAAATAACTACAACAAAGTCTTATAGTTGTGAACTGAGAGAGCTGAGATTAGAACCCACAGTTAAACCTTATTCTATATTGCCTCTCTATTTAAGTTGAAAAAGCTCGATTTTTATAAGCAAACAACACAAGAACATCACTGACAATGTAAGATAAGTATGCAGCACAAGAAAAACTATAAATTCAGGAAAATTATTTGGTTTTTCAGATATAGTCTGTTGTTGGAACTGGTTATTAGTTAGAAAAAGAGATCATGAATAGGCCTTTATGAGGAAATAAATCCAAAACAAATATTGACTCTCTTTGGTCTCATTTCAGTTACTGCATTGATCAATTCTTTGTTTAAAACAGGCCCTTTCATAGAACGAATTGATTCAAAAGAAGTTTTACCTTCTGTATAAATTGAAACAGACACCTATTTAGTCAATGCAGATAACATTCTGTCTTTGCATACGCTAAAAATATTCAAATTAAAAATAAATACATGTTGGCAACACTTTTGATAAGGATCTAACAGCTTTAATCTACTAATATTTGATTTAAAAAGCAACAGTGAAAATTCTGATCTGGCCTTCCATTAAACAATGTAGATCGTATTTACATGTTTTATCTGAGAAGACAACAGAATTCAAGAACTACAAAAGTTAATGAGTTAGTTGGAAAAGTATCTGAGGACTTGTAAGGATTTTAGAGGAAAAATAGCAGGAATTCTTAGCTTGTTTTAGCCCTCAAAATCTTGTCGTTGGCTATTTCATTGTGACATGTCCCTACATTATCTAGCCCCTCTATCCTACACACATACATACATTGATTTTGAGGGGCTAAGGAGGAAGAAAAAATAAAAGAAAGTAATATACATTTGTGAGATTAATTCAAGGCATGCGACGATTCAAGCCAAAGCATATGGGATGTCAGCGGCAGAGATCTTTACTGCTCTGAACCCAAAGCATTATGTGATGTAAAGATTAATCTCATGGAAAACCTGCTGATCTCGGTGTACTCCAGCTGTTAACGTTGTGTTCCGTTTGCTCTGACACAAAGCAGCACCACGGGTGGGAAAAAGTCAAGGACATTGTTAGCAATTTACTCACTTCTATAATTCAACAGTTTGCAAATATTTTATTCCTCTAAGTAAAATGTACCTGGAATTGATGTTGCAAAAGGACTTTATATAGGAACCTACACATCCATCCTAGTTGTGTCTCTGTATTGTAATCTTATGCTGTATATAATAATATCCCTGAGGATTGTAATTGAGACAAGACACACAACAATTTTTAGTTCAGTTAAGATATTTAAAAAGCTTTCCTCTTGCCTGAGTTTTGAAAATTCCATCATTCTGTGAATAATAGTATTTGTGTTTTATCAATTGCTACAAATGTTTACAAATTATCCATAATTCATTATGGTATATATCTTAAAAATACAATTATGTTTTGTTTATGAGTACCTATTGAAATTCCTTCATTTAATGTCATCAGCCTATCTTTCTATTTCCATTGTTTTATTTGAATTTGAAATTTTCTTTATTTGTATTTTTTTTTTTTATTCTGCAGAAAAGGCCAATGTAGGCAAGCATCCTCCAGTTGCAATTCTGCCTCTTGGGACTGGCAATGATCTAGCGAGATGCCTGCGATGGGGAGGAGGTAAAGCAGCTGCAACAACAAAAGCAGAAACAGTACACAACACCCTTTTCCCTTGCAAAACAAAAAGAAAAAAAAAAACAAAGAAACAAAAACCATATGATTTCAGTGAATATAACAGATATGGTATATATAATATATCATTTTGAGCAATAATCTTGGATAGAAGAACAAATAGTGGTCAAAGAGACCATGGGTATTGGGTTTTAATGTGGTATTAATTACAGACTTAAACTAGACGAGTGCAAGTTTCCAAACATCTCTGGTTTTTGTTTTTGTTTTTTTTATTTTTTGTTTTGATTTTTTTGTTAGAAAATAAGGTACATATGGATGCACTTAATTTTTATATTTTTAATTTATAAGTTTGGTGGTAAAATCACAAAGGAAAAATGAAAGGCTTAACAAATTAGTTTCCCAGGAGTGAATACGCTAAATAATACTCAGTTTTTAAGATTCACTCTATGCTAGCCAGCTGTGCTCTGCACTTTGGATACAAAGTTGACAAAATAAAAACAAAAATATCTTAACTTTTAGTGGCACATAAAATCATATGTGAGACTTTACACTAACAAGTAAACAGATGATCATTGTAAGGAAAGACATCACTGAGGATATGACATAGAAAAAAAAAAAAACCTACTAGCTAGATAATGACACAGCCATGTAAAGCTGGGTGTGAACTTCATAGGCAGAGGGAACATCGAGTTCAAAAGCCCAAAGGTGGCAAGGCACTTGACGTATTCAAGAAACTGAAACTGAAATAGCGTGGGTGGAGTAGGGTAAGCAAGAGAGAATATTTTGAGATGAGGTCTTAAAACATTTTGCAGAGTCACTAATAGGCTATATTTATCTGAAGATCACTGAACGCCACCAGATAAGATTACTAAACACCACCAGACTTTGGTAAAGAAACAG
The DNA here is from genome assembly GCF_043159975.1 of Macaca nemestrina. NCBI lineage: Eukaryota > Metazoa > Chordata > Mammalia > Primates > Cercopithecidae > Macaca > Macaca nemestrina. Next base: position 85,337,348 of record NC_092128.1, on the reverse strand, counting down.
GACTTGAATGCTAAATGTTTTTAGCATCAAAGCTCATTTAGAGAAGTTTGAAAAGTGTCTACTAAGACAAGGTGAACAGAGTCCCTGGAGAGCTTGTTAAAAATACAGTGGCCTGACCCCACCCCAGACGTGCTGAATGGAAATATCTGGAGTTGGGAACTGAGCAGATGATTTTTTTTTTTTAAACAAAGTCCCTAAGTAACTCTGATTTACAGCAAAGTTGGAGAACAATTCCATGAATATCTGACCAACTAGCTCTAAGTTGTGTACATGCTTGACTAAATCAAGAACTTAGTACGTAATCTATTTGGGATTTTCAGTAAGAATATACTTAAGGAGTATTTTCATGAGTTGCATTAGAGTTCATGAAATCTAAAGAAATGAATAAAGACATCACCGTTTCTGATAAGATACTTGTATTTGCCAGTGTTCATACAAGCGCATTGATTGAAAAGAAAGAAAATATGTGTGTCTTCTTGCCATAATCTTCGGTAACATATATTTGATGTATATGAAAATTAGTAATTTGATTTTTGTTTCCAAATTAACAAATGGCCTAAATGTCAAATTTGATAAAGAAGTCCGTTTTTGGCATACTCTAATCATTCTTGTGAAACCGCATACAAAGTACTAACAATGGATAAAGGCAAGGACATGTGTCAAAGTATCTATTAGTGTTGAATTCTCTGTGAGTGTCTGATATGTGTTGGCACTGTTCTAGGTACTAAATATACAGTGAGGAAATAAACAAATGGCTTCTATCCTTCTAGAGATTACATTTTCATTGAGTATAATGGACAATAAATCAAACAATAATGAAATATATAGTTATAAAATGATATCAAGGAATCAGAAGAATGAATAATAGGATGAACTATCTAGCTAGATGGGAAAGAAGGTCTCTCTGAGGAGGTAATATTTAAGCTGGACCTAAAATATAAGAAGGAGGAGAAATAGCTCTCTGTGTTTCAAGGACTGAAGGGAGGAATGCAGGTGGGGTTGCTGAAGAAGCAATGCAGTGGTGGGCAATTAGGGGTGGTGAGTATTATGACTTTGGAAAGATAATTGGGAGCCAGATAATGCAGGAATTTGTTTGTTATTCTAAGGGTTTTATTTGATTGAATTTGGCATGCAAAGTGAAGCTTTGAAAGTCTCAGAAGCAGAGTAACACACTGACACATTTTCAAAACAGATTAATTTGGGGGTAGAAAATAAACTGGTCAGAAAATGTGAAAACATGCAGAACTATAGTTCTCCAAATGAGAACTTCTATTATAGCTGTTCTAATTACATAATAAAGTGAGTAGACTAGAGCTTGCATGATGTAAATCAGGCAAGTAGACAAACTGGAGGTACATATTCAGGCTCAGTTTAATTGTACTTACCAGTGGATTGGTTAGGAGTTTTAGGGAAAGCAAGGTATCAAGATGCCCAAGTTTAGCAATTAGAGAAATGAAGATGCCATTTGCTAGAGATCATTAACAAAGAAATATGCTTTACAGTGGGATTATTTCTTGACAGATGTGTAACTTTGAGCACATTACTTAAAAACTGGCTGTAGATTCCTCATCGAAGAAAATAATAGTGCATACCTTGTAGGTTCTTGTGCTAAACTGATAAATTGTTTGCACAGTGTTTGTATTAGTTTGTTCTCTCACTGCTATAAAGACATACCCAAGACTGGGTAATTTATAAAGAAAGTTTTAATTGACTCACACTTCCAAATGACTGGGGAGGCCTCAGGAAACTTACATTCATGAAGGTGAAGGAGAAGCCAAGGCATGTTTTACATGACAGCAGGTGAGAGAAGCAAATGAGCAAAGGGGAAATAGTCCCTTTTAAAACCATCAGATCTCATGAGAACTCACTCACAGAACTGCATGGAGGAAACCACCCTTATGATCTAATCACCTCCCCCCAGGTCCCTCCCTTGACACATGGGGATTATGGGGATTACAACTAAAAATGAGATTTGAGTGGAGACACAGAGCCAAACCATATCAATGTTTGTGTTAAGAACTTTATGCAGTTGCAGTAATTATTATTATGCTTAGTATTTGTAGAAGAAAGTACTTCATTCCACCATTAATCATTTGGTTCACTTAAGATTCAGGGAATCTTTTGACTTGAAGCCTCTTTTTTATAAGCATATATTTTCATATTTTGGAAAAGTTGACACTGTAAGTCTATAGGATATCCTAGCTTAATTAGCATTATTTTTGTAAATTTCTGGCAATCATTAGTCTCTCTTAACAACAATTTAATGGCAAGGAAAATCTTGTTAGTGTAAACTGAGGAGGTAAGTAATAGTTGTAAATGGGACACACTTTTATACAAATTTGTTGTTGCATTTCTTTATGTGATTTTCATTTGCAACAATTTCTATGACTTTTTAGATTCAGTCATTATAACATGATATCATTAAATATAAAATAAATATTAATTATGTTTTCATTTTGTTTCTTAGCCTGGAGTGATTACAGGCTTTAAATCAAAATAATAAAAGAAAATAGCATTGTTCTTTTCTATAAAAATCTTTTGCTGGCATATTTAGTGGATTTGATTTATCTTTTTAAAAATCATTATCTTCTTGGGTATAGGAATCCTATTAATAGTTACACATCATTATTTAACAATCTTGAGCATAGATACTTACAAGAAGTAGGGAAAAGATATTTGTTAAATGGGGGACTACAGTTTAGAGTTCATCTATATGAATCACTTCTGAATTGCAGATGTTGTAATTCTCAAGATTTATTTATTGCCTCTTTCTACTTTTGCTTGGCTAGAAGACAGATTTAAACTAGCCTTTTTCATGTTTAGTCATAAAAATCCCTGTAGTCATATCTAGTGGTAAAGATTTTAAGCTGAGTGACCCTGCTGCAATCTAGCTGTGGTAATTGATTTTCATTACATTCATTCCTCTCATGTTCTCTCCTGGTTAGGTTGCTGTTCCTACATTGTTCTAGTGTTATGTTGGACAGTGCTGCTATTAACCGGAGACATGACTGAGAACAAATTCAACATTTCTTAAAGCATTATTATTTACTTGTATTTCTGCTAATTGTGTATATGTATACACATACACACACGATACTCCTGTATTATAATATATATTATTATATGCAAATTAATTTATGTCTAAAAACTATCAAGCTTATTCTGAAATGAAAGCAGAATTTGGAAAATAGATGAATATATTTAAGTGTTTTTATTTAATTCAGTAGGTAAAATAATATATATGTATATAATTTGTTTGTGGAGCTATTACTTCTTAAAAGAAATTAACAATTAGAAATGAATTAAACATTTAGAATAAGGTAGCACTATTAAGAAACATGAAATATTAGTAAATATAATTATCATAATCTTGCAGTTTAAACCATTCAGTGTTTTGCCACTGAGTACAGTTATATGCATATTATTAATACTTACAGCTTCAAATTATACTATAAGACATATGATAGCTTTTGAAATAATATTTAATGTTTTCAATGTTTATGTAATCATTACTTATTGTACCCTTTACTGTGTGTATTAAATAGCACGTAATTACTTTTTAAACCTGTGTAAGGTAAGAAGTGGTGATGGGCTCCAGAAGAGGTATTTCTAGTTTCTGGTGGCCTTCACCTTCTAATAGTTAATTGAACAGATACACCTTAAGTGTAATGTATTCCTCTTTAGGGAATTTTGGCATATGAGAGTGCCTGTTTTCTTTTAACCCAATGAGTTTATTCAATGATATGTATGCTAATAGTTCTAATGAGGACTCATAGCCTCTGGCATTTCCTTGTTCAACAGTTAAATAATGAACAGAAAAAAGCAAAAACTGAAAATATTGTTCCAACTCAAAATATCATTTTAGGACTCTATGTGTGCTTTTATATGGGTGAAGAGAGAGATGATTTAACTTAGTACAATATTTCAAATTCTGATGGTATCATCATCAGTAGTATAATATTATTGAGAACTTTCTATTTTCTGTTTTAGGCCTCATGTACTGAGATCTTTTTAAACACTATCTTGCTTAATCTTCACAAGAAACCTAAGGCTTTGACAGGGAAGGAAACTAATGTTGAGGGAGATTAAGAAACAAAAACAGTAACTCTGTCAGGTTTAGGCTGCAGTGATAACTATAATGTTATATACTTACAGGTAAATTGAATATTGAGAATGCAATATTGACAAGACTTTTATTTTCAGGTCATGTTGACCATCTATCATAGATTCATTAAAAAACTGATTTGTTGAGCATTTACTCTATGGCAGGCTTAAGAGGAACCTGTAGTGAGAAAAACACAAGTAACAGCAATGTGGTGTACTAGTTCTAAGATAGGGCCAGTTTTGAGAACTGTGTGTAGGGGACTGCATGAGGGGCATCTGAGCCATTATTTTGAAAGGGTGATTTCCAGAATGAAGTGCTAGCAAATTTATTAATTTTATTTAAATTTATTGTTTTAAAGATGGAATATTGCTCTGTTACCCAGACTGGGATACAGTGGTACAAACATAGCTCACTGCAGCCTGGAACTCCTGGCCTCAAGTAGTTCTCCCGCCTCAGCCTCCTGAGTAGCTGAGACTACAGGCATAAGCAGCAGCACTGGGAAGAAGTATTAGCAAATATAAAGCCATGCCAAGGAAATAGATGCAAACCAACCAAAAAGAAACGGGGTACCCTGAGTAGATAGAATAAGAAACAAAATTTTAAAACAAAGAGTAGGACCTTTGACCTAAATTGAAAGTTTTATATCACTAGAGGTGAAAAGGTGAGAGAGTAAGAGAGTGATGGAAAGGAAAAAGTCTAAAATGACATCCACATTTTTGACTTTTGCAACTGGGTAGAGAATGATGTCTTTGCGAAGTCAGCTGCACATAAGGAAGATATGGAAGCAGAGAATTCATTCAATTTTGAATCTATTTATATAAAATTTTGTGGGGTATACAGTAGAAATGTTCACTTGGCAGTTGTATATGCTGAGAATTGGCACCACAAAAGAGAAGAGAAATACAGTACGCGTTACAAATTAAAGTTGAGAATTAAATATGGGTATGAGTATAATGTTATAATTAATTCTTCATTTTGTTGTAGAATGTGCTTCAAAATCATTATTTATCTTTAGAATATTACATATGCATAAACACACGGAAACATAAAAATACAGCTTTTTTATTTGGTTGGAGTTCTTTTCTCAAGGTATTTTTTTTTTCCCGTTAGGTTATGAAGGTGAGAATTTGATGAAAATTCTAAAAGACATTGAAAACAGCACAGAAATCATGTTGGACAGGTGGAAGTTTGAAGTCATACCTAATGACAAAGATGAGAAGGGAGACCCAGTGCCTTACAGTATCATCAATAATTACTTTTCCATTGGCGTGGTAAGATTTTCCACTAAATTTTACCTTTATACCTGTACTGGATAATCACAGTAAGAAAACTTTCACACTATGAAAATTTACTGATTATAAATAATTGATTTTACCTTGTGCCATCAAAACATCTCTTCTAATAGGCAATTATTATTGCTCTAATGACTGATTATTATTTTTATCATCACTTACTAATTTAAAGTCAGAGTATCAGCAACTGACATATTTTTCATGTTTTAAACAAGGAGAAAAAACTATATTCTTTGTAACTGGTTTATTTGTGTTACCAAAATGAAGCTTAGAATGATTTAATATACTTACAAGTTTTAGAGTATAAGCTAAAGCTCCATATTGTTGAAAATGTGAAAATATTGCATTAAATTTTATCTTACTTTGAGATTTATTTTATAAAATCATTATAGCTTACTAAAAATCTAAGAAAAGTCTACAAAAAATCCTGCTACTATTCTCAAGTGATTAATAAGTCAGAAGGCTGACTTTTCACTTCATTTCTTTTAGAATCTTACACAGAGTAAAATATTATTTGGCAGTTGAAATAGTTGTTAAAATTTTAATCCTAAAGGAATAATTTTAACAGTGATTATGTGTATTTTTAGCCAACGATTATGAAATCTAAAAATATATAAAGCATTACATTCCATTTAATGTATGTCACACCATGCTAATTTTATGTCATGTCACATCACACACACACACACACACACACACACACACACACACACACACAGTAAAAGGCTATAAAAAGGCTACTAGAATATAGAAAACATTGGTTGTGTCCATGAACTTAAGAGGTAAGCTACCTGGGTAAGAATCTTTAAGCAAATTATTTAATCTCAGTATCTCAGTACCATGCTGGTTATTATTTCCTCTCTCATAGAGTTACAAATATGATTGTACATTTAAAGAATCTCATAGAATGGTAGATAATAAAGGCTAAATACACAATGGTTACTAATACTGTAATGACTATTATTATTTGAAAGAAAAATGCAATGTCTCTTGATCCAGAGAAGCCCTCCTATTCACACTGGTATAAAAACAGTATTTTTGAGGGCTTTCTTAGTGTATCACTTACACACAATCTAATTCACTCATTGTAAGTGTACTTTTTAATGATTTTAGTAAATTAATCCAGTTTTAGAACATTTCTATTATGCAAATCAGAACCCTCATGCCCGTTTTTATTCAATCTTGGCTGCTTTTCCCAGTTTCAGGAAGGAATTGATTGGCTTTCTGCCTCTAAGATTCATCTTTTATGGACATTCTGTATTTCAAAATATCCAAAATCTCACAAATAACCGCTAAAGGACTTACTCATGTAACCCAATACCACCTGTATGTACCTCAATAACATATGGGAAAATAATTTTTAAAATCACACAATATAGGACTTTTGCATCTGGAGTCTTTCACTTAAGATAAAGTTTTTGAGTTCATTCATGTGAACTGTATAAATACTGTTTTCCTTTTTTGTTGTTGAATAGGATTCTGTTGCATGGAGATATCAGATATTACTTATCCCTTCATCAATTGATGGACATTTTGATTGTTTCCAATCTTTAGATATTAATGATGCCAATCTCTTAAGTCTCTTAGGATTCTTTGTTTGTTTTGGTTACTAGACTTTTTAACTCCTGAATTTCTACTTGGTTCTTTTGTCTATAATTTTGTATCTTTCATTAACGTTTTCTATTTGGAGAGTCATTGTTGCTATACTTTATTCTTTAAATGGTGTTTCTTTTAATTCTTTTGACATATTTATAATATATGTTTTGAAGTATTTATCTGTGAAGTCAAACATCTGTGCCCCATCAGAGACCTTGCTTGTTTGCTTGTTATTTTCCTAAATGTGTGACACATTTTCCCATTCTTTTGCATATATCCTTGTTTTTTGTTGAAAACTGAAAATTGTTTATATTTTTAATTCCCTGGATTTTTATTTGCCCACAGTGGTTATTATTGTTCCTATGTTTGTCTATTTAATGACTTGCCTGTGGAGCCTTTCTTTCTTATGGTGTATATTGCTTTGCTAGAGGTCACCACTGTGTCAAAATGGTTGTCTAGAGATTGTACTCAAACACTTCGAGCCAGTAAGTCTTCTTTTCTTTGTCATCACATCCATGTGTTCATTGAAGAATGTATTCAAAGTTCAGGCAATTAGAAATCACCTTCAGCTTTTAACATAATCTGCCATTTCTTTTTTCTCTTCTGCTCACATACAAAACCTCTCATTTAACCAAGGATGTGTAGGTAACTAGGATCCTCTTATGTCTCTTCTGAGCATTTGTGTAGCCTTGCAAATCCATACAGATTTTCAGACAGCCAGGAATATATAGAAGTTTATCACAGCCCATATGAAAGTTTGATTCCAAGACCTTTTGTTAAATTTCTGGCCAATCTGCTAGTTAATTGCTTGCCCTAGAGTCAGTTTCACAAACTCAGGCTAGCTATAACATTGGCTCTCCCTGTTCATTTGCCACAGATATCACTACTGTAAGTGTAAGCTGTAAAACAATGTTCTAGGCCATAGAGATTTTCTGGCTTCCATTTCAAATCAAGTCAGCTCCACTCATAATGAAGCTACTTGTTTTCTTAGCTTATTCCACAATAAGGACTACAGCACCCAGGGACCTGAAGGCTAAGGAAGCAGCCCAAGACTGAAACATCACTAGAGAGTTCTTATCTGAGGCTCAATAGTTTTTTCTAAATATTTCTCATTTTTTATATGCTTCGGTCAATTTCCAGGGATTCTCAACAGAGAAGAATTTTGCTTCTTCCCGAAGGACATTTGACAATGTCTGCTTGATTGTCATGACTAAAGTAGGTTTTTTGGTTTTTTTTCTTCTAAGTAGTAGGTAAGGTTGGGAATGCTGCTAAATACCCTCACTGCATAGGACAACACCTCAAATACGAAGTAAAGAATTATACAGCTCAAAATGTCAATAGTGTCGAGGTTGAAAAACCCTTATATTAGTAAACAGAAATACACTTGACCTTTGAACAACACAGGTTTGAATTGCACTGGTCAACTTGTAGATATTTTTTCAATAAAAGTTATACCCAGTGTAATTTGCCTCCCCTTTCACCTTCTCCACCTCTTTTGCCTCTGCCACCTCTGGAACAGCAAGATCAACCCCTTCTCTTCTTCCTCCCCTTTAGCTTACTCAATCTGAAGATGATGAAGATAAAGACCTTTATGATGATCAACTTCCACTTAATGAACAGTATATATATTTTCTCTTTCTTGTGATTTTCTTAACATTTTCTTTCCTTCAGCTGACTTTCTGGTAGGAATAGAGTATATAATATGTATAACATATGAAATATATGTTAATTGGCTTTATGTTATTGGTAAGGCTTCCAGTCAACAGTAGAGTATTGGTTGTTAAGTTTCTGGATAGTCAAATGTTACACTCAAATTTTTTTGTCTGCAAGAGTGGTCGGCGCCCCTAATTCCCATGTTGTTCAAGGGTCAATTCTATTTAAATACAAAAAGTGAAGGTGTTTGAAAAGGAGAAATGATACAAAACCAAAAAACTTGAAAAGGAAAGCTGTTATAGAAATGAGGCAGAAAATTGCGGAGAGTAACAACAACAACAAAAATTCATAATGTTGACAAAACTGAAAGCTACATTATTGAGAAAAGTTAATCAGACTTATTGAAAAACTGATTTTGCAAAAGTACTGTAAAGAGAATTATAAGTAAACAATATATGGTGAAAAGGAAAAAATATAACAAGTAATAAAAATAATGATAAATACATATATATATTCCAATTGAAAAAATATATAATTGAAAATATATTATGACTAGTATGAGAGTATAGCAAATTTTCCAAATACAAAATCAACTTAAATATTCACTAGTATATTCTTATATTAGCAATAATCAATGAGTTTCCAAAAACAATAGCAAAAAAAATTGAAAGTATCTAGGAATTAATTAAAAATACACATGACCTAATAAAGAAAATGTTAAAACTCTCTGCAAAGACACACAAGATCAGAATAAATGGAGACATTTTCTATTCTTATATGAAATTTCTTGATATAATATTCAAATTAATTTATAATTTAATGTATAACTACTCAAGATTGGAGCTGGAATTTATGGCAAACTTATTTAAAATATGTATGACAAAAAGCTAAGTCAATTTTAATAATAAGGGCAGAAATAAATTTGTTTTACCAAATTAGACATGCTACAATCGGATTGGATAATTATAACAGAATGGTCCTATGAAATAATAGATGAATGAATCAGTGAGGAAGTACAGAGACACATGCTGGAACTTAGTATAGGGATGGCACTAAAATTCACTGGGGGAATGACAGATTATTTAGTTGATAATGTTCAAAACTAGGTCCCTAGGAAGAAAAATATTTTGTTAGAACTCTACCTCACATTATATAAGTACATGCCAGACTTATTGCAAAACTAAATTTAAAAGACATTTAGAAACTAATAAAAACTGTGTGATAGAACGTTTAAGGCAGATCAGAACTAATTAAACAAATAAGGTGGCTTTAACTGAGTTTTCTTTTAAAGAGTCTTGTTCCCTTTGACTTGGAGCTCTTTTGGCTGAGAATAATATGGGGATTAGGAGGATGAAGGGAGGAGCCATTCCCCCCGGAAAGATTTACTCCTGCCCCAGGAACACAAAATCTCAGTGCTCAGGGACATAATCACAGCAATAGATCTTCTACCTTGAATGTCATTCAACAAAGTCATCTACTCAGCAACTTGCATTTCTCTTCCTCGATCAATGAATCTAGAATATAATGAAATAAAATAAATTAACTATCTCAAACCATTCTCGAACGTATAACAAATAGTGGAGTAGAAGGATTTAAAGTATATGGGATGCATCGCAACTTTATGCTATAACCAGCATGAAAAAGCTTAAGACGAGCACATAGTTTGTACTTGAGATTGTCTCTGGGAACCCTTCTGCTGTCTAGTTACAAAGTGATCTCCAAGTTTGATTCTACTCTCAGTATTGTTTTCATTATATCAACTATTTTCCCTTATTCACTGACTGCTAGCATTGCACAATCTACAAAGAAACTTGCCTCCGATTTTTAGAAAATTCAAGAAGGTTAGAAATATGTAGCTATGTCATCTTTACATTCATCATGATCTACCCTTTGTATCATTCAGAATGGGTTGACTGCTGGTACAAACCAACCCAAATTTTCAGTGGTCTGACAGTAATAAAAATCAGTTTTTCCTCAGATGACAGGTCAGGATGGGTTAAAAATTGGGGAGAGGCTCTGCTCTATTTTGTCAGTCAGTGACCCAGGCTCCTTCTATCTTGACAGGTAACCTTCTCTATTCAACAACTGAATGGCTAAAGAAAGTGGATTTTTTTTAGTGGGCCCATACCTGGAAGATGTAACATCATTTCCACTCATAACTCACTGTCCAGATCTCAATCACTTGCCAGCAAATAATTGTAAGGAAGCTGAGGAAATAACTTTTGTCTATCTAGGAAGAAAAGGGAAATTGATCAATAACTAGACACTATGCCAATTCCTTCTTTTTAATGCTTTTCCAATTTAGCCAGAACTATTGGAAATGATCCTGAAATCATAATTAATTCTAAAAATAGATATTCTTCCACAGCGATGGTCCATCAATAAAAGCATATTTATTTAGTACCTTCTATGTACCAGGTACTGTTTGAGGATTAGCAGTGAACATGATAGAAGTCTGTGTAGTCACTAAGCTTACATGGCAGTGAGGTGAAAGAAGATTGTCATGAGATGCTAGATAGCTGGACATTAGAAGCAAAAGCCAATTATAGATAACTTTAAATATCCAAGGAATAAAACTTTCTACCCCATTAGTTTTATTTCCATAATTGATTCTTCATTCACTTGTTTAATTAAACAAACAAAAAAAACTAAGCACTTATTTTTTCCAGGCTCTAGGGTTATGGGAGTGAATTAAAGACACAGGTCATCTGGCTAGGTGCCATGACTCACTCCTGTAATCTCAGCACTTTGGGAGGCCAAGGAAGGCGGATCACCTGAAGTCAGGAGTTCAAGGCCAGCCTGGTCAACACGGTAAAACCCCATCTCTACTAAAAATACAAAAATTAGATGGGTGTGGTGGCGCATGCCTGTAGTCCCAGCTACTTGGCAGGCTGAGGCAGGACAACTGCCTGGACCTGAGAGGCAGAAGTTGCAGTGAGTTGAGATTGCACCACTGCACTCCAGCCTGGGCAAAGAAAAAAAAAAAAATACACACACACACACACACACACACACACACACACACACACACACACACATATATACACACACAAGCCATCTCATTATTAGAACTTGGAGTTTAATGATGCAAGGAGATATTTTTAAAAAGTAAAAAAACAATACACAAATATAACATTTTTGAAAATTGTGATAAATACTGTGAAAGAAAACAAAAGCTACCATGAAGAACATCAACTATAGATCTGAGAGTCAGAAAAGGCTTATATAAATAAGATGCATTTAAGAAGAGATCCGAAGAATATACATAAGTGAGATGGACACCAAAGAGTTGTCATGAGCATACCAGGCAAGTATAACTGTATGTGAAAGACGAGATAAGAAAGGGCTTAGTGTCTTCAAAGCTCTGCTAGGTCAATGTGCCTAGAACATGGAGAGTGATAGTGGGAGTAAATAACATGAAAGGCTGCTGTTAACACAGCTGCCACCATATCTTGAAGTCTCCTGGAAGACTATGGTGTGATATTTGCCTTTTAAGTGATAGGTCACTAAATAATTAAATAATTATAATTAGGGAATGAGGTAACCCAATCCATTTGCAGCGGAAATTCTTCTACTAAAGGTGATAGTTGGATATTAATTGAAAAATAAAACAATTGTCATAAAAATGACACAAACTACTTTAAATATTTTCTACCTAAAATCTATAAATATAATTGAATTGGCCATCTTCCCTAGTAAACCCAGCCAATGTCTTAGTTTTGAATGTGAGTCACTGAGGTTCTACAAACTCTGCCTTGTGTAAACCACAGTCCATAATAAACTGTCCATTATTTTCAGTTTCAGTTTATTTAAAGTAGAGTAAAATCTCAGAAGATACTTGTGAAGCCATATGAGTAAAATCTTTCTAGATACTTACAATGGTTTTTAAAAATCTTTTATAATTATTACCCTTACATATAATTATATAGCAAAGTTTCAGCATTTCATTTATATTAAATCTTCCTAAAGCATTTGACTTAGTTTCTATAAAATGCTTCTTTTTAAAATTATACTTTCCAATTATATGGAAAATTATACTTTCTAAATATATTTAATTAAATTATATAAGTATAATACAAACTAAAATAGGCATAAACAGGTTTGGAAACAACACGAGTGACTCTTGGTCATCATAAACCTCAAAAACTAAAAAGAAAAATGTGCAGATTTACTAGATGGTAGTCTATTAATAATATTTAGATTCAATATAATGTGTGAAAAAAATATTAATCTGGCCACTCACTTAAAGGAAACTCAGTCTTTTTAAAAAATTACTATATTAAAAAAAATCATTCTGGTTGTCACATGGAGAATGGCATGGGAGTTTTCAAGAATGGAAGCAAAGAGACCATCCTAGAATATCTTCTAGTAAAATAAGATCAGATGAGGACACTAAGAGCCATGAATATTGAAAAAACTGGAGAGACTTAAGAAATATTTTGAAAATAAAATTGACAGTGTCCAGGGGATGGAAGGAAATAAAATATCCTGAGATTTTATGTTTAACAATTAGGTGGTCTCATTTACTGAGATGGGCTTAATTATTTGTGATTCAGGTTTGGTAGAGGATATAAAGACTTGCTCAGTTTGAGGTGCATGTCAGTGGAAATTTTGGGGCTATGGGTGGATATTTAAGTTGGAAGCTTAGAAGACTAGCTCAATTAGGGAGAATTTGGAGTCATTGACATATTTATTATTTCTATATGGCTATATGAATCACCTTCCTAAAATTCAGTGGCTTAATATGCTAACCATTTTATTATTCACAAGTCTGTGTGTCAACTGGGTGGTTGTGTCATTAGTGGAAGATTACCTGGAGCTAGTCTATGCTGGTTTCCCTCGTATATCTGGCAGTTGGTTCTGGCTGTTGGTAGGATGATGATGATAAGCGGCCATAAGATTCCCAGCATCCAACAGGTTAAGCCAGACTTTGTTACATAATGGTGGAAAATTTTTCAGTAGAAAAAGAGGGTAAAGCCCCATGCAAATCTCTTGATGCAAACCTCTGTTTGCATCCAGTTTGTTAATGTGGCATTAGCCAAAGAATGTCACATGACTAAGCTTACATTCAGGGAGAGAAGATGTAGAAACTACCTCTTGATAGAAGACAGTTACATCGCAAGGGCACATTCAGGACTGGGAGAAAAGTTTATCCATTATTTTCCATCTACCTAAACATATACTTAAATCAGTGTGGACTGATAAGATTAATAGGGAGAGCTCAAAAAGAGAAGAAATGGAACTTTAGGATAAACCCTTGATGTTTACTAATACCTAGAGTCTGCTAGGGGAAGATTACATGGGAAACGTCCTGGAAAGCAATGACCAAAGAAGCAAGAGGAAAATAAAAACTATACAATGTTTAGGTAAGCAAAAAAAATAAAAAATAAATTAAGAAGAGAATGGCTTACTAAATAGAAAGCTGCTGAGAAGTCTGGTAAAAACAGGACAAAACAGAAGAAACTGGGCCAGTGAAGATGCATTTATAAAGACTATATAGTAACAGATGAGATATTTTAAACATGAATTTTTACATTCCACTTGACATTAAAATACAAATAACAAGAGTGATATCAGCAACGTGGCAGACTAGGAAGATCTTCATCTTCTTCCCCTGACAAACATATAGCTTCAGAAATATTTTACAGACTAATTCCCTTTGTGAGAAATCTGAAAATCTTTGAAACACCACTGTACCTTGGGAGAATGCAAAACCAGACTCATTTAAGTAGGTAGGGAGAATTGGGTCCCCTTCTCACTGGAGACCAGGCCCAGGCACATCATCATATGATCAGTAAGAAACTCCTCAACCTCCAGCTTTACTTACAGGAAGGGGTTAGTTTGAATGTCCAGCACTTCCACTTTTCCAAGATATCTCCCTGGAAGACTAGCTTCTGTCTTTCCAGGTTGGAACACTAATGAGTCCAGCAAAGCCAGCCACCTAGGGGAGAATACAGGCAGTGGCTTACACTAATGGACACCATTGATCCTTCTCCTTGCTCAGCACAGAGCAGGCAGACAAAAATTTTCAGCTCTCAGCTTCTGCCTGCTTAAATTAAAAGTAGCTCCATGAGTTCATCACCCAAATTTCTCCAGGGCTGCCCAAAGAGGTAACACTTGTCTTATCATTCTTGAAGCTCTGATGGGTCTAACACAGAGCTGCCTTTGGGAGAATGGAAATGTTGGCTTGTGCTAGTAGTAGCCATAGCTTTTTCATTCCCGTGGCTGAGCACAGAGTGAGCAGAAAAATTACAGTGACCTGCTTTTCCCTGGGGAAGGAAAAGCTGGTGAAGACCCCAGAATATTTCACCTGGCTAGTTGTTGGGGGTCTTTTCCATACAAGGCTAGTCTGTGAAGACAGGGAGAGGTGAATGTTTTGTCTAATGTACAGATACCATCAACATAGAGAGTCAAAAAAAATGAAAAGGTAGACAAGGATATTCCCAACAGAGGACCGAAGTAAACCACCAAGAACAAACTTTAAAACAAAAACAAAAACAAACAAACAAAAGAGTTATATGATTTATCTGACAGATCATTTAAAAGAACTCTCATAGAGATACTCACTGAGGTCAAGAAAATAATGCATAAACAAAGTGAGAATTTCAACAAAAAGATAGAAAATATTAAAAAGTACCAAATAGAAATTGTGGAATGGAAGAAAACGATAATTGAACTAAAAAATTCGCTCAATTCTATCGACTCATTAACAGACAAAATGACACTTACCACTTTGAAGATTTCAAGAATTTTAGAAGGTTTATGTCAAGAAACAGAGGGAAAACCAAATATATATTTCATTACAAGAGTTAATCTCCAAAGTATGTAAGTAATTTTCACAAGTAAATAGTAAAAAAGGAATAACCTAGTGAATTAGTCTGCTCTCATGCTGCTAATAAAGACAGATCCAAGACTGGATAATTTGTAAAGAAAAATAGGTTTAATGGACTCACAGTTTCACATGGCTGGGGAGGCCTCCCAATCATGGCAGAAGGCAGAAGAGGAGCAAAGGTATGCCTTACGTGGTGGCAGGCAAGAGAGTGTGTGCAGCAGAATTCCCCTTCATAAAACCATCAGCTCTCCTGACACTTATTCACTATCACAAGAACAACATGGGAAAGACCTGCCCCCATGATTCAATTACCTTTCACTGGGTCCCTCCCACAATACATGGTCATTATTACAATTTAAGGTGAGATTTGGGTGTGGACACAGCCAAACCATATCTTCCCACACTTATCCCCTCCCAAATCTCCTATCCTCACTTTTCAAAAATCATGCCTTTCCAACAGTCCCCCAAAGTATTAACTCATTTCAGCATTAACTCAAGAGTCTACAGTCTAAAGTCTAATCTGAGGCAAGTCCCTTCTGCCTATGAGCCTGTAAAATCAAAGGCAAGTTAATTGCTTCCTAGATACAATGGGGGTACAGACATTGGGTAAATACACTCATTCTAAATGGAAGAAATTGTCCAAAACAAAAGGGAAGTCTGAAATCAAATAGGTCAGTCATTAAATCTTAAGGTTCCAAAATGATCTCCTTTGACTCCATGTCTCACATCCAGGTCATGCTGATGCAAAAGGTAGGCTTCCATGGCCTTGGACAGCTCCACCTCTGTGTCTTTGCAGTATACAACCTCCCTCCTGGCTGCTTTCACAGGCTAGCATTGAGTGTCTGCAACTTTTCCAGTGCAAGGTGCAAGCTGTTAGTGGATCTGCCATTCTGGGGTGTGGAGAGTGATGGCCCTCTTCTCACAGCTCCACTAGGCAGTGCCCTAGTGGGGACTCTGTGTAGGGGCTCCAACCCCACATTTCCCTTATGCACTTCTGCACACTAGCAGAGGTTCTACTTGAGGTCCCCACCCCTATAGCAAACTTCTACCTGGACATCCAGATGTTTCCATACATCTTCTGAAATCTAGGTCCTCTGAAATCTACATCTTCTGAAATTTGAAACCCAACCCTCAATTCTTGACTTCTGTGCACTCACAGGCTCAACACCATGTGGAAGCTGCCAAGGCTTAGGGCTTGTTGCCAAGACTTGGGGCTTGCACTCTCTGGAGCCACATTCTGAGCTGGACCTTGGCCCCTTTTTGCCACAGCTGGAGTAGTGAGACAGAGGGCACCAAGTCTGTAGACTGCACATACAACAGGGGCTCTGGGCCTAGCCCACAAAACCATTTTCTCGTCCAAGGCCCCCAGGCCTGTGATGACGGGGGTTGCCACAATGTCTCTCACATGCCCTGGAGACAGTTTCCCCATTTCTTGGTGAAAAACATTGGTGTTCTTGTTACTTATGCAAGTTTCTGCAGCAGGCTTGAATTTCTCGCCAGAAAATGGATTTTTATTTTCTATTGCATTGTCAGGCTGCAAATTTTCCAAACTTTTATGCTCTGCTTCCTCTTGAATGCTTTGCCATTCAGAAATTTCTTTCCTCAGGTACCCTAAATCATTTTTCTAAAGTTCAAAGTCCCACAGATCTCCAGGGCAGGGGCAAAATGCCACAAATATCTTTGTATGGCAAGAGTTACCATTGCTTCTGTTCCCAAGTTTCTCATCTCCATCTGAGACCACCTCAGCCTGGTCCTTATTTTCCATATACTATCTTCTGAGCCCTCCAAGTCTCTAGGAAGTTCCAAACTTTGCAACATTTTTCAGTCTTTTTCTGAGCTCTCCAAACAGTTCCATCTTCTGCCTGTTACTGTGTTCCAAAGTCACATCTACATTTTTGGGTATCTTTAAAGCAGCACCCCACTCTTGGTACCAATTTACTATATTCTTCTGTTTTCATGATGCTAATAAAGACACACCTGAGACTGTGTAATTTATAAAGAGAAATAAGGTTTAATGAACTCACAGATTCACATGGCTGGAGAGGCCTCACGATCACGGCAGAAAGAAAAGGAGGAACAAAGGCACAACTTACGTGGTGGCAGGCAAGAGAGTGTGTGCAGGGGAACTCTCTTTATAAAACCATTAGATTTCCTGAGACTTATTCACTGTCATGAGAACAGCATGGGAAAGACCTGCTCCCATAATTCCATTACCTTCCACTGGGTCCCTCCCATGACACATAGGGATTATTAAAATTCAAGGTGAGATTTGGATGGGGACACAGCCAAACCATATCACCTGGCTACAAAATGGGTAAAACATTGAACAAACTTTTCTCCAAAGAAGACATTCAAATGATGAACCAGTATATGTTTCTAAATGCTCAATATTATTAATCATCAGGGAAATTCACATCAAAAGCACAATGAGATATCATCTCATACCTGCTAGAATGTCTATTGTCAAAAATAAGAGGGAATTGTGAAGATTTGGAGAAACTGGGACTCTTGCACAATGTTGGGATGCAAAATGGTATAGCCACTATGCAATACAATGTGGATGTTTCTCAAAAAATTATACAACAATAGAACTGTTGTATAATTCAACAGTTCCACTACTGACTATCTAAAGGGATTGAAATCAGGATCTTGAAGAAAGATATTCGCACTCTCATATATATTGCAGCACACTTTTTATAGTCAAGATATAAAAGCAATATAATTGCCCAACCACAGATGAATGGATAAAGAAAACGTGGTTTATACATACAACTGAATGTCATTCAGGTTTTTTTTTTTTTTTTTTTTTTTTGAGACGGAGTCTCGCTCTGCCGCCCAGGCTGGAGTGCAGTGGCCGGATCTCAGATCACTGCAAGCTCCGCCTCCCGGGTTCACGCCATTCTCCTGCCTCAGCCTCCTGAGTAGTTGGGACTACAGGCGCCCACCACCGCGCCCGGCTAGTTTTTTGTATTATCCTGGCTAACACGGTGAAACCCCGTCATTCAGTTTTTTAAAAAAGAAAGCGTTGCAATATGCAACTAAAAGGATGAACTTTGAGGACATTATGCTAGATGAAATAAACGCACCACGGAAAGACAACTACTTCATAATTGCATTTATATGAAGTATATAAAATGGTCAAACTCATAAAACTGAAGAGTGGAATGGTGGCTACCAGGGCTAGGAAGAGGGGGAAATGGGAAATTATTAATCAATGGGCATAAATAAAGTTTCAGTAAAGCTAGAGGAATAAACTCTAGCGATGTGTTGTAAAACATTGTACCTGTAATCAACAGTAATGTATTTTATACTTTGTTAAGAAGGTAGATCTCATGTTAATTTCTGATGTTGTGTTCTTGCAACAATAAAAAAGGAGAAAGTAAAAAAGAAAAAGAAGAGAAAGACTAAATATAAATATTTCACTACATCACAAGGGTTAATCTCCAAAATATGTAATTGGCACAACTAAATAGTAAAACAAAAAAAAAAATTAATAACCTAGTTACAAAATGGGCAAAAGATTGCATAAATGTTTCTCTGCACTTAAATGAAAGAAAAAGAGAGAGGGAAGCAAGAAGGAAGGGAGGGAGGAAGGGAGGGAGGGAGGGAGGAAGGAAAAGACAAGAGAAGAAAAGAGAAGAGAAAAGAAAAGAAAAGAAAAAGAAAAGAGAAAAGAAAAGAAAAGAAAAGAAAAAATTTGAAGATGCTTAAGTTAGAAATAGCCCGGTGCCCAGTGGGACTAAGTGACATCCTCAGCTTTCACTAAATAGATGAACAGCTCTCTTCACGAATGTTTCAGATCCAAGACTTTGGCATCTCAGTGACTTTAGTATTATGATTAGGCAACTGCTAAATATTTTGTTTTCAATGCATCAAGTTTTTGAAATAATTTAATAAACTCATGATCTAACAAAAAATTCAATTGACAGAAGTAGTTGAGTTTTCTAAAGATAAATTGTATAGTATAAACCCCATTACCTCTAAGGGGCATATGTTGTAGGTAATAGAAGGTTGCATAAGATTATTGTCTTTACCCCAAAACTAAGGCCCAACCTGAATGCATACTAAAGAGACTGCCTGAATTTTAGGTCAGCAACCTTTACAGAGAGCTTTTTGAGGGATTTCAGTTCAGAATGAGCAGACCATTACCCTCTCCCCTGTTTCCCCTTCCTTCAAAATGATGTAGGAGGACGGCAGAGCGAAAAGTAACTGACACTTTAGAGACATAACATGGTATAGTGTATAGGGAGAGATTCTTTAATAAACTTGGTATATGCAATTGACAAAGAAAACTGCAAAGAAAATATAATAGATTTTATAGGTTATTCTAGCCTAGATTTTATAGATTATTCTAGCCTAGAGTACTACAGAAATTTGGAGACAGAAAAAGTTTATGTGCTAAGAAAGTTGATGTAATTACAGAGTATTTCTACATTTTTGAAAAAAATCACCATTACGTTGGAAATGGTATTAGGTCATGTTGGTCACAGGGAACACATACTAGCACATTTCACACACACCTGTGGGCTTCCTCAGGGGAATATTTGGAGGCTTCTAAGAAAATAGGGACATGCACGTGATCCGCTTTCTTCAATTGCTTCAACTCTCCTGATTCAAGTGGATGCTGGAGACCAGGGGCAGCTGGGAGCTAGTATACCTTAGCTTTGTTGGAGTCTTAGCTGAGGTACTTTAGGCAGGGATTTCTCCCCAAGTGGACTGAGAAAGCAAATGAGTCCTAGGTCTAAGGACTGGAAAGCAGCAAATCTGAGGAACACAAGAGTCAAACATACTGAACCTAGAGGAGTGTTCTGGTCCCCAACAGCCATAAAATTACTGCGCAGGTGAGTTGAGTTTCTTACTTGGATATCTAGATACAGCCTCTTGGTTTTCCTCAGCTGCTTGCTGGATTTTCAAAAGATACCAAGAAATTTACATCCTTAGGGAACAGTGTGTTTTCTGGAATATCTATGAACAATTTATTAAAATCAATTACACACGTGGCCACAAAAAAAAATCAGTTTTTTTTTTAAAAAGCAGAAATCTTAAAGGCAAATTAATCTCATATACTTCAGTCATATTAGAAGTACGCAAAAAGTTGGTCTAAAAATTTTAACATTTGAAAATTGTAAAACATTTTTGGTTAATTATAGGATCAAAGTTGAAATAAAAAGGAAAAATGGCAAACTATACAGGAAATATACAATTCTAACATAAAATTGTGAAAGGCATCCTCAGAGGAAGACTTATAAACTTTCAGTTTTAGAACATAAAAAGGAATTTAATATTTATAGCAGAAATTTAGATACAAAGATAATATAAACTAAGAGAAAATTCATTACTAAGAATGTTGTAATTATGATATACTAATCCTCTATACAGAAGTTATATGTATGTGTATATATATCTAAATTATTTATTACATAAATATTGATCATAAATATATAAATGGCAATTATATATAACTATATATAGATATATATAGAGAGATAAAAATGTGGAAATGTGGTTCCAGATAAGACCAATACTGGATACATCTAGAAGGAATTTCTTGAAAAAGAGCTATGAAAAAAGAACACCTTAGAAATTTGATTACAGCTAACAAGTAAAAGAACAAAATAGTAGACATTGAGAAAGATAAATGAGATAAAATAATCAACCAATATTGCAGGAAATTAATTTAAAAATTTTTTGTATACCATAATAAATAATAAATATGTAAGGAGTCTAAATGATAATTTCCTTGACGACAAACAAATGAATTTGGAAATAAAAATAAACCAAGGGACACCAAAAATACTAAGAAATTTAATAATTTCCATAAGCATAATTAAAAAAGTAAAATGGAAATAAAAATGGAAAGAGCATTATTTACGAGTTAACAAATATATGAGGATTTTCTATCAAAAGCCAATACGCACATGGCCAAAACTGTATATGGAGGAAAAATTTATAGCCATAAAGGTGTTATTTTATAAAAAAGATAAAAATAAGCAATATTCAAATTAAGAAAGAACTAGGAAAAAGCTACAAGACAAATAGAAAGTTAAGATGTAATTGACAAAACGAAAATAACTTGGAAAAAAATAGCAGAAGTATAATGATAGACAAAGCCTAAAGCTTTTTTCTCCTCTAAAAAAACGGCAAATAGAATACAAATAAACGGGCACAAGTTTTCTTAACAGAAAGAAATAAATACACAGCACAATAAATTTAAAGACATAGCCACAGCTATGGAAAATATTTAAATAAATATATCATATATGTTTATATGACAATAATTTTTTATATAGAAGAAATGGAACATTTTGCATCCAAATATAAATAGCAAAAATTTGCTGAAGAACAAGCGGTAGCAAATCTAAGACAGTGGTTTTTAAATTTAAGCATAAATTAGAATCACCTAAAGGGCTTGGTAAAATGCCGATTACTGGTCTCTACACCCAGGTTTTCTGTTTGGTATGTCTGAGATTGGGGGGCGGGAGCTGAGAATCTGCATCTCTAACAAGCTTCCAGGTGATCCTAATGTTGCTTGTCCAGTATCCTATTTTAAGAACCACTGCTTTCAGTTAGCCAAAGGGGAAAAAGTAGAAATGTAGTAAGAGAACTACTAAGCTTGGTGTCAATTCCATTTACTAATAAGAGCACAAATAGTTTTTATATTTTAACAAAATTTCAGAATGCAGATTAAAAGGGAATGTTTCTCCAATTCATTTTCCATATATTGAAAACCTCAATATCAATACCTCATAACCATAGCTTCCAAAATAAAATTTATGTGTGAATATAAATGCAACAATTGCAGACAAAAATAATAGGAAATAAATTCAAGTAGCATATCTAAGGACAAAAATCTATTGACCCAATCAGGTTTATTTCAAGAAAGCCAAAACAGGTCAATATTACTACAATTATTTGATTTAAATAAAAACAAGAATTGCTGTTTTTTGTGATTAAAAACAAACGGAAAAGAATTTAAACTTTTTTTATAAATCAACATATAGGGGCATAGTGTATGCATTCCAAATAAAATGAGGAGGAAGACCATAATTCTTCTATCACTATTTCAGTAAACAATGTTTTCCAAGTGAACTAATTTAATAATGAAAAATTAATGTTTAAAGATATAGAGAAATCAGTTATTAATATTTGAAGGTGATTATTATATATAATAAATATTCATCAACTAGAAATGAAACTAGTAAAGCATTGTAATGAATACTAAATATATATTTCTTAACCTATAACTTTCCTTTGTAATAATACCAGTTATTATGTTAATATAAATAAAATTTTGTTAACAATACCAGGAAAACTAAAAATATGCCAAGGTTTACATTTAGTTAAAAAACCACTCAGCTTATATGAAGAAATCTAAATAATTGTATGCAAAGTTATAAAATAAGGCTTGAATGTTAAGAATTTATCTTATATTTCTGTTACAGAAAAGGGGTCTCAATCCAGACCCAAGAGATCATTCTTGAATCTCCCACAAGAAATAATTAATTAGAAAAATTAATAATTTCACTGTAAACTGAAAGCAACTTTATTAAGAAAGCAAAGGAATGAAAGAATGGCTACTCCATAGAAAGTAGCCCCAAGGGCTGCTGGTTGCCCATTTTTATGGTTATTTTTTATCATATGCTAAACAAGGGGTGATAATTCACGCCTCCCCGTTTTAGACCCTACGAAGTAACTTCCTGATGTTGCCGCGGCATTTGTCAACTATAATGGTGCTGGCTGGAGTGTAGCAGTGAGGACTACCAGAGATCATTCTTGTGATCATCTTGGTTTTGGTGGGTTTTGGCAGGCTTCTTTACTGCAACCTGTTTATCAGCAAGGTCTTTATGACCTGTATCTTGTGGCAACCTTGTATCTCATTCTGTGACTTACAATGCCTTAACTGTCTGGGAATGCAGCCCATTAGGTTTCAGTCTTATTTTACCTAGCTCCTGTTCTAGATGGAGTTGCCTCTGACATTCCTTCATGGACAGATTCAATATTATTAAGAGATCAAGTCTCTCCAAATTAATTTATATATTAATTCCTTTATTCTGAGAATTCTGATAGGGTCCCTGGGGATTGTTTTTGATTACTTTTAATTTGCAGTTGAACAAAAATGCCATTAAAATATTAGCAAATAGTGTCCTACAATGGTCAATTTCCTTGCCGTGTACTAAATGCTACTGAATTTCTGTAACTAAAATACGGTGGCACAAAACTAGATTAATAGAATTGAATATAAAGCTAGACAAAAACAAAATACAGAGATACAGAATATTTAATATTTGTTAGATGTTAAAGTATCAGATCATTGGAGAAGGATGAAATGCACAATACATAATACATGAAGTGACAGAATTGGTTATTCATTTACATAAAAATAAATTCATATTTCTACTTCAAAGCCATGTGAAATATACATCAAAAAGATTAAAAATACAAATAGAAGCAATACACTTATATTAGAAGAAAATATAGAAGTAAATTGCTATCATCTGGAACAGGAGAAACTTGTCTGAGACCAGCAAGAAATCTAGAATCTAAAAAGTAAAGGAAATTATGGTTGTGTTTTCTTGAGCTTTCCTTTTAAAAATATATATTAAAACTCATTAACTTTTAAATTTCAAAGAAATGTTTTCAACAAAAATAATAAAGATAGAGTTAATAAACTTAAATATTGAATTCCAGTTTAAAAAATAAGCATGTAATAGAAAAATACTGAATAGCCAGATGAAAACAATTCCTAATATTTTTAGTTAACAATGAAAGATAAAATTATGCAATAGGTTACCATATTTTGCCTTTCAAATTATTCAAAATTACAAAGAGTCATCTCTATCAGTCAATAAGTCAAAATGTATGATGCTGTCAAACTTATTGACATGATGATGTTAATAGAAAAATTGCCACATTCATATTGTGTGATGGACTTATAAATTTAAATATTTTTATTATGTGATAGTATCTATTAAAATTTAAAAATGTGAATACCCTTTGAGCCATTCATCTCATTTTAAAAATCTATTCCACAGGGGAAAGAATAGAAAAGCATAAGCTGGGCAAAACATATTTAAAGACATAGTAGTTGGGGAAACCTAAAAATTTATCAATTTGAAAATAATGTACAACCAGAAAAGAGGTCTGCAAAATTTAACATTAAATTACCAAAACAAATTGTCCATAAATAACATTATTTCTCATATCCTACTTTGGTGAAACAGGACAATACAGAAACGACCTTAAGGAGTTGTTTGGGACTTTTAAAGCTCTTACAACACTTAACAGCAGTGCTCAAGAAATGTTAGGGAACACGGTGATGATCAAATATCAATGTCTTTACATAGCTGTCTCCTAAAACATATAAAGGAGTACACAAATATATACACCTCCAGCATGCGAGGAGACAGAGGGAAATAAAACTTCTTAATGTAAGTTTAAAATGTGGTGGGATTATGGGTGATCTTTAAAGTTTCATAGCATTATTCAGTGTATTTAAATGTTTGTAAGCCCATACATGCCATGATGTTAACATTCCCATTCAAATATTCACTTTCAGCCCGCTCTACAGTGCTGCCTCTTATTGAATTGTTTTAATAATGATTTGCGATTCGATGTGGTTTTACTTGCTTTGATCACATTTTAACTGGATAGACAGAACTATAGCTGCTGCTCTACTGATTCTTTTTCATTTCATTTCACACACTCTTGTGTCTTTTCCTTTTCTTCACTTACTTATATAGCGATTTGTCTATTTATGTGAGTAATCACTATGTGCTGGATACTCTTCAAAGCATTAGAAGATAAACAGAATTAGTATTGGAGAACACAAGAGGGAAAACCAGTTCTCATTCAGTCTACATTTTCTTAGGAATAGGACACAATAAACAGGTACTTTTATTTTCTAGCTTTCTGGTTTATTGATAGCTGTGGCTTTCCCAGTCCATAACAACGCTGACCCTGCTTTATCATGTTCTTGTTCTTGTGGCTTTGAGCTACAGGATAAATTTCCGGTTAAAATGTTGGTAGAAAGTCCACACATCTGAGAACTATAGAATCCATATTTTGTGATAGCTCTCAGTTGAAAAACATTTTATTTTTCCTAGTGTAGAGAAAGGAAAACAGATTCCTTACTTAATATGCTAAGAGTGTAGTCAAATTCATGGTAGCTGCCTGAAAAAAACAATTATTTTAAGTCTTTTTAAACCTGATAGCTTTTCATATTTAAAAACATAAAAAACATGGTGACATATTCCTTATCCAAGCAACATGTGCAACAATGCAATAGGGAGAGTATCATGAGACAGGAAGGGAGGAGGGTTAGCACACAATATTATTCCCAGTGGATAATCCAGTTAAACAGATTTGCAAAATATACTCTTTATGGGTCACTTACTGGGCTTTACAAATGGCATTGTTGAATAAACATTTCTTAACTACTTCTGACAGTGTACTTACATTAGTATAAAAATCTAAAATATTGAGTTATCATGGGCATTTAGCATTTAGCTCCTTGGTATTTTAATCACAAAGGAGTGCATTTATTAGTTCATTCCACAAATACGTGTTGTCTAATTGCTGACATAAGCATTATAGTAGACACAAAGATGAACATGGTGCCAGAAAGAAGTGTGAATTCTAGTATATTGGAGGTAAAACATTACACACAAGTATATTTCCTTGCATGTGGCTAGAAGAGATACAAATAAGTAAGAGCTCAGGGATTTATTACCTTTTAAACTGTTAGCATATTTATCCTGTTGTTTACTATTAAGCATAATCTTATATAGCATATTTAGCCCTCCAAAAAGAGATATAAAATATTTTTAGGTCATATGTTGGCAACTACCTTATGGTTCTGTAATTAGAACATTAGGGCGTAATAAACTAAATCCACAAACATTTGTATTATCTTTCAATTTAATTTGTGAAGAAAAAAATGTAAGACTCACAGTGAGACAGCAGTAACAATAATAGTCTGACTTAGTGTTTC
Source organism: Macaca nemestrina (assembly GCF_043159975.1). Classification (NCBI taxonomy): domain Eukaryota; kingdom Metazoa; phylum Chordata; class Mammalia; order Primates; family Cercopithecidae; genus Macaca; species Macaca nemestrina. The sequence continues at coordinate 85,310,880 of NC_092128.1, read as the reverse complement.
CACCATAATAAATGTTAAAATAATGAAAGATTTAAGCAAACCCATTTCTTACTAAGTGTAACAGTGATCATCTTTGCAACTGAGAACATGCATAATTACGCATAATTAAGACCTATGAATTATCTTCCCCACCTCTTATGTCTCTGAGGCCGAGTCTGAAAAGCTCATGTATTATATCCATGGAAATGCTTCCACCAAGATAAATTATATCTGGCTTGCTGACATGAATAGATATTCAGCCACAAAATAGTGTTCATGTAAGACCATCTTAGCCCAATTCTGTTTTCCCTACATAGAGTATTGATTTTGTAGCAGCTGTTAATCATCCCAGTAAGTTCCAATTTGGACACTCTTCAACACAGAAGTCAGCACTGCGAGAAGAAACAAGTAAGGCAAAAAGAATTGCAAAGGCTTCTGGAAAGGTCCTCCGGTTTTTGTAGAACATATCCAGAAACAAATTAGTATCACATGCTGTGTAAAATGTGAAAGCCAACATGAAAACGAAAACCTTATCCACATTAGTTCTTCTGAAATCAGAATTGGGTCTATGTTAACTGTAGAAATCTTCTCTAAGTCTGGAAGAAATCTGACAAAGACAAGTGGACTTTTACTGCACATATATATTACCACCCAAATGTCCTATCAAATAGATATTTGCATGGTTATGATTTAATATCCTTCAGCCTTAGTCAGTCACTAAGAGCCTCTTATTCTGCCAGTGTAGAAAAAATATGACTACTTAATCCTCATAACCATAAATTTCAAGTTAGTGGAATAGTTAACAACAGAATGTCTCCAATTTTCAGCCCTTTGTAACACATGCTCCTATATATTTACTGAAAACACAAAGGGAATATCTTAACCAAAGAAATTTAGCAATACTCACAGACTCATTAAAAAGGAAGAATTTTTTGTCTGGTCCTATGATGAATATAATTGGGCTTTGAAAATGATCAAAGTCATTTTTTAAAATTTCATTTTCTTTTATTTCTATGTTATCTACCTCTTTAGTAAAACTGTGATATAATTTTTAGAAGCTGTCATATTTTATTACTTTGATTTATATTTGTTTTGATCAAATTCTGTTGGTCTGCAGATAATTCTGTCATCATGTTAATGACAATCATTGTTATTTGGTACTTAAGTGAGATTGGAGTTTACATTTGAGAAATTGACAAGTTATGGATGATCATAGCAACCAAATGAAGACTATAAAACTCATTAAAGAAAGACAATGTCCACATTTTACTGTTTTGTAAAGACAGTAAACTCATTAAAGAAAGACAATGTCCACATTTTACTGTTTTGTGATATAAAGACATTTTTAAGAACATTAATGCTATACTGCTATAATGTTTTTCTTGGAAAATCAACTTCATATCCTTTTGGAAGGTGCTTTCTAGTAGGACCTTGGCTTCTGAAACAGGTTATTTATCTCCAGAATGACTTAGATTATTTGAGTAAATTACCAGTCACAAAAAGATTCTTAATCTCAAATACTTGATAATTTTACCTCAGAGCAATTTATTTTACTCATAAAATTTCATTGCAAATGTAATTTCAACTATTTTCTTTCAATGACATTTTGTTTCTGTTTTATTAAGTAGGTCACACTAAACTCCTTAGTGAATAAATATTTTAGAAAAAAATTAACCTAATCTCTAATGAATGATAAATAAGTTGTATATTAAGCAGCAAATTGAATATAATAGAACTTTTTCAAAACAGACCCATAATATAATAACCAATAATGAATACTTCAATGTGTTTTTATCTGCAATACTTAAAACCACAAACTAGAATTTTAAATGACAGAATAAAACAAAATTGCTGTTTTAGTTTTATTAATGAATTTTCAAAAATTGCTTGTTTATTAAGCAACTAATGACTAGAGTTTGTTTTGTTTTGTTTTGTTTTGTTTAGATAGAGTCTAGTTCTGTTGGCAGACTGGAGTGCAGTGGCAGGATCTCAGCTCACTGCAACCTCCACCTCCCAGGGTTCAAGTGATTGTCCTGCCTCAGCCTCCTGACTAGCTGGGACTACAGGTGCTTGCCACCACGCCCAGCTAATTATTGTATTTTTTAGTAAAGACGGGGTTTCACCATGTTGGCCAAGATGGTCTCGATCTCTCGACCTTGTGATGCACCCGCCTCGGCCTCCCAAAGTGCTGAGATTACAGGCGTGAGCCACCGCGCCCAGTCAGCTAGAAATTTTAATTGTCTTTCCTTTCACCAGATAACTTTTCTGTGTTTTTAAATGTTCAGACTTAAATCTTTTCAGTGTTACTGTTCCCTGCATTTTCTTTATCACTCAACAAAGTTTAAAATGGGTTTTGAATACTGAACCAGAATTTCTGATTTCTGAAGAATAGTAAATGTAGTATTTAATATAAAGTATTCTAAAAAATACAAAGTATTAAATAGAATATTTAAAAATAACTATGTAGGTTATTTGGTGAAAGTAGAAAACAGAAAATATATATCAATTTGTTTAAAAAAAAATTCCTAGGTAATTTCTGGGGCTAAAACAACTTCTTTTATGTTGCCACTTCACCATTTGTGGAACCAGTGCAAACTGGTTTCTCATATTTACTTGTACCCCTATCACATGCCTAAAACTTATTTGGCTGTGGTCACCCTTGATGTTACATTAACCAGTCCAATGATACCATCTTTCTGAGTGTTTTGCAGCACTTAACCTTGACTCACTTTCTGTTTTCTGAAATGTTTTTCTTACTTCTTTGGGCTTCCATGACCTTACAGTGTCTCAAGTCTTATAATTCTCTGACCACCTTGCTGGTTTTATGTCACTTTCAAGAGATTTTCTAACTTTACTTGTCCTTTAATTGCTGATGATCACCAGGATTGTTTTTCTGTTCTCCTCTTTCCTCTCTGCATTGCCCTGGGTTATTTTACTCCTCCTCATTGATTTCAACCACCATCTATGCAGAAGACAGCATGCCCTAGATCACTTATCTAGAGCTCATCTTAGCATTTCACTTCTGACCAAGAAATCCTGTTCATTTTATCATGCAATCTTCTCTAAATCTTTTCTGTTTTTCTTCGTATAGTCCCCTAGGTATCTGGGACTCTCATTACCTCTTACCATTACAATCACCGTGCCTCCTCATTGCTGTGTCTGCTTCCAGTCTTGATTTCTCAAACCCTTGTTCCCCATAGCTAGTCATGGCTCCAGTGGCCCTGCTGTTGCATACAGATGAATTCCAAGCTTCCTGTCATGTTCTGGGCCTGCCTCATCTCCAATCTCATCACCAGAAATTGCCTATAGTTTCTAAGATGCTTTTACTTTACTCTATTCCTTTGCTCCTATCATCAATTTTGGATGAAACTGACCATTCCCATCCCCTTCCTCCAATTTCCTCTTTACATCCACCTTTTCCTCATTCAGGAGTTACAAGGCTAGCTCCTCTCCATTTTTGAATAATCAGTGGAAGCCTCTCTTCCCTCCAAAAGCCTTTTCTGACCTACCGAACTGGGTTTGCCACTCAATTTGGGCACACCATGTTAATTGTTGCATATCTTTATGTAACCTTAATCATATTTAACACATTGTTTCTCAGTTGTGCCTTTTTGTCTATTTTCCCCTAAAATCTGAGCTCCTGCAGGTGAAGGAATGTAAGTTATTCAAGTGTGCCTACTCTGCACATACATTGACACATAGTTCTCAAACAGATGCCAAATGATCATTCACATGTAAATAAATAAATATTCTATGGTATTCAAAGCTACAGACAGATTTCTTTAGCTCTTTCTATGTTCACAATTAAGAACATGGCCATCATTAGGTAAAAGCAAATGGTATAAATTTCCCATCATAATTTAAATAATACTTTCTAGGTATAGATAAAGGTAACCGTGTTATTCTTTTAAATATTTCTAGCAGTTTGAAAATGGGAATAGTAAAAAGCTGTGTAATGTGTACTGAGGAATTTATAATGTGACAAACATTTTTCATACACATATTTCAAAGCAAGAGATCTTCTAAAAAATGCTCTAGGATGTAGATGAAGCCTCTGTCTGAGATGAATGATTTTAACAGAATTTTTATTTTCTTACAGTCATTTAATTTCTAGGACATGAACTTTCTTAATGTTCCATAGCTAATTTAATCTTACCTGCTTTTAGCTGTCATGTGTTTTTAATGACTAAACTTGCAAAATGTATCACAGCTAAGGAATTTTTTTAACATTAAAAAAAAGTTCTACACTCTTGCTAAAAGCTATAATGCTCCAAGTGACAATGATAAATGAGAGTGTATTCCTGAAGATGTAATTAATCTGTAACAGGGTCAGAACAGCTCCTTAGGTAAATGAAACTAAATCAGCTGTGTAGTCTATAATTAACTTACAAAACCATATTAGCCCAAGTGTAATATTATTCATTATATATGTAAGGTATTATTTTCTCCATACGAAAGTTGTAATTTGCTAAGTAATGATTAACAATTCATCTTAATACTTTAGTAATATTATCATAATATAATTGTCAAACATTTTCATTTTATTCCATTTGCCGTTACTATTTGAAAGGCAGAAGTAACTATCATTTATGTGGTATGTACAGAAATTAAACATTTGAAAATAAAGCTGATTTCGTATGATTAGATTAGTTATCACTGGCACAGGATGTAGCAGGTTTATTCTGGATTCCTTGAGGATGTGGAGGTGTATGTAATCAATATTGAGCCAAAAGTGGAGGCATAGCACTGAGTAACATTAAGTATAGAAAAACTCAAAAGAAATAGAGAAAAGGATTTTGACCTTTAAAACACGTATCAACAATTTTAATTTCATATTGCTCATTCTGTATTGAGCAGTGAATTTATGGCAAGCTTAGTGATTGCTTTTAATATTAGTTAACTAAGAAAGAGCCTATTTTGTGCAAAGTATGGTGGTTTTAGACATATTCAAGAATATTTTTGGAAAGTTGGGAAAAATATTAGACTAAGTACAGAAAGAAAACATGTTTTGATCAGGATTGCTTGGGATTCAAATGGCCAGAATCCCACTCATGTAACTTTAAACTGAAATCAGACTATATTCACTCATTTCCCTGGTCCAGGAGTATTTCTGGCATCAGGCTGGATTTAGAAACTCAACAGCATCATTAATGCCATATCACTTGTTGCATCTTTTGGGTCAGTTAGGTCCATTCTTTTCTAGCTGGGTCCCAACAGTATGGTCTGAATTCAATTTCTCTTTTCACTTTTGGATCTGCTTGCCTCAAATGCTCCTGACCTAGTGGAAATTTTCAGCCTGAAATTCCAGATCTGTAGTGGAAAGACACAATCTTATCTTCCAGTTCCACCAGAAAAACCTAGGGGGATGTTAAAATGCAGTAGTTGAGCATTAAATTCAGGCCCTGCTGAAGGCTAAGCCCTGCACTCCACCAGTTACATGCCCATGAAGCCAGCCCTGCCTGTACTCAGTCTCAACTGTTTCAGAAATGGCCTGAGTTACAGTCATACTAGAGAAGAGGAGAGGTAATGTTGATCAGGATATTTCTACCTGAGCCACGGGGAATATGTTCTGCATAGCAAAGAGATTTCTATGTTGCTTGACAGGCAAAGTCATGAAGTTGTTCACTAGAAGTTATTTAAAAACTTATGCAGTCATTTGAGAAAACAAAATTAAAAAATAAATTCAAATGAAATTAAATTGGGATCGGTTGGGTTCCATATGTATGCAAGGAATTTTCCTTGGTGGTATGAATCACGTTAAGTACCGTAATGAATAATATTTCCTCCAAAGATGTTTGCAATGTAACTGAAAAGATTTGACAAATCATTAGAAGAAAAACCAGAATGCTGGAGATTGGAGAACATGTCTAGTGATTATCAGTCAGCTCCTTTGCTTAGAAAACATTCAGTTTAATCCCTACGCCACACCCAACACACTCATTCCCTTATCAAGGTTGTTAACGTTAAAGTCTCTGTGAATTCTGTGCAGACTGGTCAAAGTCCAGATGTTCTGGCTTAATCATAATTGTCTCTTCTTCAAGAGGTGATAAAAGTGGTCTGCTTCAGTGCTTCATATGGCCTTTCTAGAGGTAGAGACCTAGAATCAAAAATAACAAGTTTCCTGCCCTCTTTCTCACCCAGTATATGATGACAGATCAGGAACAAGTTGACAAAAATCAAGTTCCCAGAGAGGGAAGAATGGGCATTGCCCAGCAGATCCCAGTTTGTAGCAATTCTTAAATCCTGCTGAGCAGCTGTTATGAGGATTCCAAGTGTGAGATTTGTGGCGGAAGCTGATTAAGCCTTTAATCTGGGCTCCATTGTCCCTTTTTCTTCATAGTTCCTTTGCTCTAGTCTGTTTTATGATCCTCTTTGGCCACATCTGATGTAGGCATCTCGTAATACATGTCATTTTTGAGAGGTGTTTTCTCCGTACACTTTCTGCTCACAAACTGTTGAGGCTCCATGGCTTACTGCAAGTCTGAAAGAGTCCCAATCTCTTTTCATCCATGCTTTTGGCAATATATTTCACAAACTTCATTAGATTCTTACCTGTTTGATTTCAGTCAGGAACATGATCCAATACTCATACTCACAGTTAATTGTATTTGAGGTTACTTTCATCACATAGACTTCAGTGGGAGTCTCTCACCCTTAATCATTTTTCCCCGGAGTCATCTTTTGCGACTGAAAAAATGCACTGTGTATCATGTCATTAGCCTAACTTTTTTTTAGTGTGCCTTAATCGTTATTACAGCATAGATGCATAGAAATGAGTAGAAAAATAAAGCAAAATTTTAGAAAAAATTGACAGATAAAACATAAAGAGGGAGGCTGAAGAAAACAGTGATAGAAAAGAGGATTTAGTAGCAAGTATGAAGAAAATGGGAATGTTTAAAATCTGTTTTTTTTTTTTTTTTTTTTTAATTTTGGCATCGACATGAAGAAGCATCTTTCAGTAAAAATACAAGTGGGAGTGAATAAAGGGGAAAATTGACATTTGGGAGAAAGCCTAGAAAACAGAGATAGAGAAAGAACTGACTTACAGGGGAAAAACACAGTGTGATGGGCCTGGAAAGCAACGATGGATTTCTACAAAAGAGACAAAAACACTTCTGAGGAATTTAACACCCTGTCCTAGAAGACTTTTCCTGTCAAAAAACAACATGTCACATTTTTATTATCATTATCATTACTATTATCCAGACTCCAACATTTTTGACTATCCCTGTAATTATAAATGTGACTAATATAATTTAGAAATTTTTCTTAGAAAAATAGTAGCCTAAATTGCTTTCCATTAGACACTGAAGTTTGACTTGTGTATCAGCAATGTTAGAGAGCTTGTGAGACTAAAAGGAGATGTCATTGACATTTTTATATACAAAAATGAGTGAATTTACAAATATGTAACCCAATATGCAATTTAAGTTAAATGATATTTAAATTTCTATAGCACAGGTTTTTCATTATTTGAATGAAACTGTATTTTACATTTATTCACTTAGATCTAAAAGCAGTGTATCCTTTGATTAAAATGTCTTCAAGGCTAATGCAAGCCACTACTCTTCTACTGAGGATTTGCAAACAAAATGTCAGATAAATTGACGCTGTGTAATTCTTATTAGATGGTTTAGTCAGTTCATATTTCCAATAACTGCATCTAGTCCATTTTTAAAGGCCTTCAAAAGTGAGAACTTTTTTCTTCCATTATCTTATAACCAGAACAATGACAACAGCTTTATTCTGATGCTCTGTTGGGGTTTTCTAAATATATGTGATTTTTACATATCAAATGATTGTCTTCTATCTATAACTCAAGGAATATTTTCAGTTATCTCTTGATTTGGATTCTCAGAAATAATCAGTTCTAGAGAAATAAAAATCATATACTAATAGCAATACAGTTTATTTAATAAAACATGAAAATTAAATTTTAGTCCACCTATTCATGTGTTGTCACAAATTTATTTTAAAGACACATTATATACTTCATTTTAAAAATACTCTACCTGTCCCTTGTTATATTATATTATCATTCTCCTCCTTTTGGAATCCCTGTGGTGTGTGCAGGTGTCTGGAAAAGATTTTTGGAGCTTTGTCTGTAAGAATTATAATCAATCTGTACCTTCTGAGCTAGGAATGTCTTGATTTTTAAATTTGTGGCCATAACAAAATTTCTGGCTATTATTTGTTGAGTTTCTATGTGTGAGAGTAACATTGTGCTAGATTCTTTACAAATAGTTTTTAATTTAATTATCTGCACACCACTGTGAGCGAGTTACTATTATTGTCTCATTCCACTGAAGAGAAAAGTAAAGTTCAGGGAGATTAATTTTCTCAAGTTCGTGCAGCTGGTATTGAGAGGGCAATATCAAAATGCAAACAGTGTTTTATTTTCATTCTTTCAGATAGAACTTCTAATTCTATTATATTTAGGTCTTTCTTTCTTTCTTTCTTTCTTTCTTTCTTTCTTTCTTTCTTTCTTTTTTTTTTTTTTTTTTTTTGAGATGGGGTGTCACTCTGTCATCCAGGCTGGAGTGCAGTGGTGCAATTTTGGCTTACCACAGCCTCGACCTCCCCAAGCTCAGGTGATCCTCCCACCTTAGCCTCGTGAGTAGCTGGGACCATAGACGCATGCCACAATGCCTGGCTAATTTTTCTATTTTTTGTAGAGATGGAGTGTTGCCATGTTGCCCAGGCTGGTCTCAAACTCCTGGCCTCAAGCCATCCTCCCACCTCCAAAAGTGCTGGCATTACAGGTGTGACCAACTATGCCTGGCCATGGCCTTTCTTGACAAACATATCCTTTCCATATACTGTAGTATTAATAAAATGGGCACTTGCTCATCATTGTGTATACATTCTTTCAAATTCTAACAGTTTTGAGATAGAATGAAAAATGACATGGACAAGTAATATGTTACAACCCAGAGTGTAACACTAGCTCACACATTGACATATCCATATCTTTATCTTTATCTCAAAATCCTTAATTGGCCCAAATGAACCCATCTCCATTTTTTAAAATCATCACTGCAAAGTCAGATGAAACAACACTCCCTGGGATCTGTGTAAACACAGATTTAAGAGCAGTGTGGCTTTAGAGATAGGGCATTTTCTTTGAGTAACAACAGATAAAATCTCTAAAAGTCCTCTGATGCGATTGGTAAGTGAGTGGCAATCTGCTGGGACAGGTGATACGTGGTTAAAATCTCAGGCAGATATTCCCATTTGAAACCTTTAGCATCAGAGACCCTTGAATTCTGTGCTTGGACCCCTGGAAAGCAGAAATATTATACTTATGTTTGAATGTCTGAATCTGTTGCCTCTGCTGGGGAGTGGCAGCTACAGGATGGTTCAGGTGACCAGGCAAAGTAGTGAAATGCAAAACTAGTGAAATTATATAGAAAATCTTCTCTAGGATCATGTAAGGGAGTGTAGGTATTAAATAGGAAAATATAGTGTGTGAGGGTTTTCTGGGCAAGAAGAATGATGTGAGTAAAGCTATGAAGTAGAGAATACAGGTAGTACAAGTCATGCTTAGGGAAGGTGACTGTTGCGGCTTAACACAGGATAAATAGATGCAGAGGAGAAGGAGATGATCATAAAAGTTAGGAAAAAGCAGTAGGGAGCACCTGGCTTGCACCAGCATTTTGGAAAGACAAGGCAGGATGACGTGATCACTTGAGACCAAGAGTTTGAGACCAGCCTGGGCAACTTAGCAAGACTCTGTTTCTACAAATAATAATAATAATAATAATAATAAATAGATAGATGAATTTATTTAAACAGATTGTGGAGGTTAAGAATGGCCCATGAAGAACCATTGTAGAATTTTGTAAAAGCAATTGATCATATGTAAGGAATGGTGTTTTAAGAAAAGTACTCTGACTGCAGACAAAAAAATCTATTTAAATTTGACAAAAATGAAGGCAGGGAGGCCAGTAACAAGTGGGGAGGCTAGCAAAGTTGCAATGCTATGAGATGATATGAAAGGAAATTGGGTAGGATAATTTGAATGGAAATATTATAAATCTAAATGTGCTGAGAACAAAAGAGACTATTGACCGCGTATGGTAATGAATTTGGCATGGAAATTGAAATCTCTATTAAAATATTATTACATTACAACATTCTCTGGCTTACTGATGTCAAATTGGGAATGCAGGTCTGGAACATGGAAGAAAGGGTTTCAGCAATAAAAATTAAGGAGTAGATTGATGTGGATGTGATTACTCAGAAAAGCCTACAGAATGTGTGACAACGTAGTCTAGGACATAGTGAATTAGTCATGATGTGCTTTGGGAAGGTTTTGGATTAGGTTGCTTCTTTGTGTTTCTCTAAAAATAACTATCAGTCTGTTGTTTCTAAATATGACATATATATGTGACCTAATATAAACATGAAAATTTACTTTTAGATGTGCTATTCTATACATGTATTTGTGGTGGCATTTCAGTAATATTTTATCTGTTTATGACTTGCTTATTCTCGGTAGGTACAGTTTACTCCTGTTCTGTTTGCTCTGTTACATGAGAGCAAGCTATGTTGACTACAAAACCACTTTTTCTTTTTGGTTCTTCAGCATTGCCAAATATTTTCATGCAGTTTAGAAGCACTTCAGTGTGCTCACAAGTGAAGTGATATTGATAGCTGACCTCATGTTTGTAAATGATGTTTATTTTCATTTTTATTAGTATAGCATCATTATTATAACCATAATACTACAGCTGCCACTTGCTTGGGCTATTCTCTGCTCCCACAAGTGAAGGAATCCCACAGATCTTTAGACATGGCATCACTCGTCATATGAATATGTCTAGAAAAAAAAAAGGAGACCAATAGTATTCTTAATGCACTGTTTCTCAAGGTGTCAACTACCTACTACTAGTGGATCATTGTGGTCTATCACAAATATCAAGAAGGAGTCTGGTAGCTTCGAATGCAACCACAATGAAGTAGTTGCGTTTATATACATTGCATAAATTTGAAGAGAAAGATTACCATTTTCATAGATATTCTACCATACTATAAATCATTGAATTCGAAAGGTTCTGTCGAGACTGAAAAGAAGACAGTGTTGATCAGTTTGTCTCAGAACATGTTCAGCTAACAGGCTACATTTCCCCTCAGCCAATATGTTCATATCATTTGCCTGTTACTGCTTATGTGTTTTAAATATGTAGTTGGCATTGTTACTATTATGTTGAGTTCTTTCCACAATTTGTAGAAAATGAAACAAAAGCTTGAAATAAATCACTGCAATAGGAAAGTAATGATAAAATAAAACCACTCATAAATTTGTAACTCAAATAGTAAACTAAACTATATTACCAATGTAGAAGGTAAATTTGTATATTCTCAGATAAACAAATTAGCAAGTGTGATGACTTTGCACAAGCAGTCAAAACAGAAAAGTATGATAGAAATTATGAAGATAAAAGTCTTTTAAAATGAGATTTAATTGGATTGATGATTTTTTTAACTTACCCCAGAGCTTTTTAGGTTAGACATCCCTGCCAATTTGGGCCATGAACTTTTGTTTAATTTTCAAACAAAGCACAATAACCTCTCTGGTAAACCAATTGAGTTATGTCAGAACATACATAATACAATGTTTACAGTATAAACTATTATTATTTTTGCCAAAGGCAAGGAAGAGACCAGCACTTCTAAGGCATCATTAAAATTGCATCTTTATAGTAAATATGTCACATGTTTGCTGATAGTATTATAGCAACAATTGCAAAGTTAATAACAAATATTATACCCCCAAAAATGATGTATGGGAATGATGCTTTATTAAATGATACTATTGATTCTGGCATAATATCATTGGCTTCTTCCTTGGAAGACCAAGTACAGGGTCTGTGCATGTTAATAAATATTTTACTTAAGTGAAATATTAAGTAAATGATGCGGTAAGTCCACAAATGGGTAGTATATAAATGAGAAAAACATAGCCAATGATTTTTTTCTGCATATCACATGAAAATTCATGCTACAGGAGATTAGTTAAAATTATTTTTCAAATTATTATGGAGAATTAAAAAGGTATATTGTGATCGTTAATAAAAACCTGAGTATTATACCCTGAAGTGGTTACCTCTGGAAGTCAGTCGACATATTATGAATATTTAGTTTGTGATAAATACAACTCTGGATTTTGATTGAGAATTAAAGCAAATCAACAATGTGAAGGTAAACAAAGGACATGTACTAACTGTAAACCTTTATAGTGTGCTGTAATTCTAGGACTGTGCTTTTCATTACTGAGTTAACATGGCTATCAAGAAGATTGTATATTATGTAAGATTTGAAATTACAAGTGAGATTTTTGAAAAACTTCAGAAGAAGTTCTAAGTTGCCTGCTTAACTTTCATATCTCAGCATTAAAACAGGGTTAGGAAATATAATTTGCATACCTCATGATTAATCCATTCTAGGGGTGAAGTTTAAGATTTTTTAGTAAATTTATAAAGTTATTCAATCTCTTTCATGAATGCTATTTTATTTTTGCCATATTGATTAAGCTTTATTAATCTTTACAATACTTCATATATCTTATTTCATGTATTAGTGCAAGGAAAACCTGACAGTGTGGGATTTCAATTTGGTGAGTTTCCACATGTATACATTCTCACTACTATCACCGTAATGAAGGTAACAAACACATACATTACAACCAAAAGTTCCTTTGTGTCCCTTTGTTTTGTTTTTGTTTTGGATTAAGAACAATTAACAGGATATCTACTCTGATCAATTTTTAACTGTCAGTAATTTATTATTAACTATGAGCACCATAGTGCTCAATTTTGTAATTGGTCCAATTACAAAATGGATTACTCATTTTGTATAACTAACTTTACACTCATTAAGCAACAACTCCCCGCATCCCACCTCCACCATTGCTTGGTAACTACCGTTTTACTGTCTATTTCTATACATGAGACTGTTTCAGATGCATCATGCAGTGTTTGTCCTTCTGTGACTGGCTTATTTCACTTAGCATAATGTCCAGGTTCATCCGTGTTGTCACAAATGCTAGGATTTCCATCTTTTTAAAGGCTGAATAACATTCCAATGCATGAAATGCCAAATTTTCTTGATCCATTCATCTGCTGATGAAGATTTGGATTGTTTTCATGTCTTGGCTATTGTGAATAATGCTGCAATAAACATGGTGTAAAGATATGTCTTTGACGTTCTGATTTCCATTATTTCAGACACATATTCAAAAGTGGGATCACGGGAACATATGGTGGTTCAATTTTTTTTTGAGGAATCTCTATACTATTTTATCACAGTGGCTGCAACATTTTCATTCTTACCAAAGGTATACAAGCATTCCAATTTCTCCATAATGTTACCAACAGTTGTTATCTTATGTTTTTTGATGATACGTATCCTGAAAGGAATAAGGTGATACCTCATTGTGGCTTTGATTTGCATTTCCTTGAGGGTTAGCAATATTGAGCACCTTTTTATACACCTGTTGAGCATCATTGTATCTTTTTTGGAAAAATGTCTGTTCAAGTCCTTTCCCCATTTCATAACTGGGTTATTTTGTTGTTTTTTGTTTGTTTTGTTCCACTTTTCAAATACATGGTTTGCAAATGTTTTCTCCCACTCCATAGAGTACTGTTTCATTTTGTTGATTGTTGTGCAGAAGATTTGGTTTGATGTAGTCCCACTTTTTTTTTTTTTTTTTTTTTTGAGACAGAGATTTGCTCTTTCTGCCCAGGCTGGAGTGCAATGGCATGATCTCGGCTCACTGCAAACTCCGCCTTCCAGGTTCAAGCGATTTTTCTGCCTCAGCCTTCTGAGTAGCTAGGATTACAGGCACCTGCCACCACGCCCAGCTAATTTTGTATTTTTGGTGGAGACGGGGTTTCTCCATGTTGGTCAACCTAGTCTCAAACCCCTAACGTCAGGTGGTCCACTCGCCTCAGCCTCCCAAAGTGCTGGGATTACAGGCATGAGCCACCGCACCCAGCCCAGTCCCACGTATTTATTTTTGTTTTTGTTGCCTGTGCTTTTGGTGCCACATCGAAGTAATCATTGTCAAGATTGATGTTAACAAGGTTTTTACCTATGTTTTTCTTTTGAAAGCTTTCTTTTGTTGTTGTTACTGTTTCAAATTGTGCATTTAAGTCTTTAATCCATTTTGAATTAATTTTTGTCTGTGGGATAAGTATCTGATTTCATTCTTTTGGAGGAGGATATCTAATTTTACCAACACCATGTATTGAAGATACTCTCTTTACTCTGTTGTGTATTCTTGGTATCTTCCTCAAAGATCAGTTGACTGTATATCTGTGGATTCATTTCTGGGCTCTCTATTGTATTCCATTGCTCTATAGATCTGTCTTTATGTCAGTACTAGACTATCGTGATTACTGTAGGAAGTGTGATGCCTTCAGCTTTGTTCAAAATTGCTTTGGCTATTTGTGGTCTTTTGTGCTTCTGTATGAATTTTAGAATTATTTTTCTATTTCTGTAAAAAAATGTCTTTGATATTTTGATAGGGATTGCACTGGATATTGAGATCAATTTTAGCTAGAATGTATATTTTAACAATATTAAATTTTCCAATCCATATTCAAGGATCACTATCCATTTGTTTGTGTCTTGTTTAATTTCTTTGATAAGGGTTTTATATTTTCAACTTGCTAGTCTTTCACCTTCTTGGTTATATTTATTCTTGGGTATATTTTTCTTTTTGGTGATATTGTAAATGGGACTGTGTTTCTAATTTCATTTTTGGATAGTTAATAGTTCGTGGATAGAAATGCAACTGCTTTTTCTGTGTTTAATACATATCTTGTAACTTTATTAACTTTGATTTTTAATTCCCTCAGTTTTGAGGTTTTTACAGTTTCCTTGATAGAATATAATGCCATCAGCAAGCAGAGATCATTTTACTTCTTATCTAATTTGGATGCCTTGTGGTTTTTTTGTTTTGTTTTGTTTTGTTTTTTTTTACCTTTCTTAATTGTTCTTGCTAGCACTTCCAGTACTATGCTGAATAGAAGTGGTGTGAATGAGTATCCTTGCCTTCTTTCACATCTTAGAGGAAAAGCTTTCCACATTTATCTGTTGCGTATAATTTTAGTTGTAGGATTTTCATATGTGACCATTATTGTGTTGAGACAGCTTCCTTCTGTACCTAATATATACCTAATTTGTTGAGGGATTTAGCATGAAAGAGTGTTGAATTTTGTCAAATGCTTTTCCAACATCTTTTGAGATTACTGTGTGGTTACTCTCCTTTTGTTTGCTAATGTCATGTATCCCATTGATTGCTTTGCATGTGTTAAACTGTCCTTGCATCCCAGGGATAAATATCACTTGGTCATGGTGCAAAATTGTTTTAATATGCTGTTGAACTTGATTTGCTAAATATTTTATTGATGACTTTTGCATCCAGGTTAATTAGGGATATTGCATTCATGTTCATCAGGGATATGATTTTCTTTTCTTATAGTGTCATTACTTTGTTATCAAGGTGATACTGATCTCATATGAGTTTGGAAGTATTCCTTATCTCTTCTATATTTTTGGAAGACTTTTAAAAGGATTGGTATTAATTCTTTTTTAAATGTTTGGTAAAATTCACCTGTAAAGCCATCTAGTCCTGGGATTTTCTTTATTGATAGGTTTTTACTGCTGATTAGAACTCTTTATTCATTATTGATCTCTAAATGGTTTTTATTTCTTCTTTCTTAGTAGATTGTATATTCCTACGAATTTATTCATTTCTTGATTCTCCAATTTGTTAGCATTTAATTGTTCATAATAGTCCTTTTTTTCTTTTTATTTCTGTGGCATTGGTTTTATTGACTCTTGTTTCATTTCTGGTTTTATTTGAGTCTTCTCTCTTTTTTTCTTAATATGTCTATTGATCAGAATTCTTCAATTTTGTTTATCTTAAAAAAACAGGCCAGGTGCAGTGGCTCATGCCTATAGTCCCAGTATGTTGAGAGACTGAGGTGAGTGGATCACAATGTCAAGAGTTCAAGACCATCCTGCCAACATGGTGAAACCCTGTCTCTACTAAAAATATTAAAATTAGCTGGGTGTGGTGGCGGGTGCCTGTAATCCCAGCTACTCTGGAGGCTGAGGCAGGAGAATTGCTTGAACATGAGAGGCAGAGGTTGCAGTAAGCTGAGATCACACCATTGCACTCCAGCCTGGGTGACAGAGCAAGACTCCATCTCCAAAAAATAAAAATAAATGAATTTTTTAAAATAAATAAAAAGCAACTCTTAGTTTTGTTGATCATTTTCTATTCTTTATTTCATTTTTTCTGTTCTAATCTTTAGCATTTTCTTTCTTCTGCTAACTGTGGCTTTAATGTGTTCTTTTTGTAGTTACTTGAGGTGTAAAGCTAGGTTGTTGATTTGAGATATTTCTTCTTTGTATTTTTTCTTTTCTTCTTCTTCCTCCTCCTCCTCGTCCTCCTCCTTCTTCTTTCTTCTTCTTCTTCAGAGACAGGGCCTTACTCTGTCACCCAGGCCAGAATTTTATGGCACATTCATAGCTCGCTACCCCTTGAACTCCTAGGCTCAAGCAATCCTACTGCCGCAGCCTCCTACATAGCTGGAACTACAGGCTTACACCACCATGCCTCGATAATTTTCTTGTTTGTTTTTTTCTTGAGACAATTCTCACTGTGTTGACAAGGCTAATCTTGAACTCCTTGTCTCAACAATCCTTCTACTTTGGCCTTCCAAAATTTTGGGATTACAAGTGTGAGCAACTGTGCCTTGCCATTTCTTCTTTTTAAAAGAGATATTTATTGCTATAAAGTTCCCTCTTCATACTGCTTTTGCTGTATCCCATAAGCTTTGATATGTTGCTTTCATTTTTGTTTGTCTCATGATATTTTCTAATTTCCTTTTTGATTTCTTTTTTTTACCCAATGACTTTTCAAGAGTTTATTTTATTCACATGTATTTGTGATTTTTCAGTTTTCTTTCTGCAATTGATTTCTATATTTATTCCTTTATGGTCAGGGAACATACAAATAATCAATCTTCTTAAATTTTAAGATTTGTTTTGTGACTAATATGTGCTATATCCCAGAGAATATTCTGTGTGTGCTTTAAAAGAAAATGTATTCTACTTTTTGTCTCTCTCTCTCTCTCTTTTTTTTTTTTTTTTTTTTTTTTTTACTTTGTCTATTTTGTCTAATTATAGTCATCCCAACTCTTTTGGTTTCCATTTGCAAGATTATCTTTCTTCTATTGACTTACTTTCAGCCTATGTGTGTCTTCAGATCTAAGGTGAGTCTCATAGAGAGAATCTAGTTGGGTCATGTTTTGGTAGAAAACATCTAGTTGGTTTTCTGTTTGTTTTTGTCCATTCATCTACTCTATGTCTTTTGATTAAACTGTTTATTTCATTTACATTTAAAGTGAATATTGTTGGCTAAGGTTTTACTATTCCCACTTTGTCCATTGTTTTTTGTCTGTTTTGTAGTTATATTGTTCCCCTCCTCTTCTCCTGGCTGTCTTTCTTTGTGGTTTGGTAATTTTATTGTAGTGATATGCTTTGACTTTTTCCTCTTTATCTTTTGCGTGTCTACTACCTTTGTTTATTTTACAGTTACCATAAGCCTGCACTAAACACTTATAACAGTCTATTTTTAGCTGATAACAACTTTTCTTTAACTGTTCATGAGCATTCTATAGTTTTATTCTCCTGCACATGTAGTTTATATTATTGGTATCAGAGTTTACTTTTTTTTTTTTTTTTTTTTTTTTTTTTTTTTTTTTTTTTGAGAAGGAGTCTCGCTCTGTCGCCCAGGCTAGAGTGCTGTGGCCGGATCTCGGCTCACTGCAAGCTCCGCCTCCCGGGTTCACGCCATTCTCCTGCCTCAGCCTCCGGAGTAGCTGGGACTACAGGCGCCCGCCGCCTCGCCCGGCTAGTTTTTTGTATTTTTTAGTAGAGACGGGGTTTCACTGTGTTATCCGGGATGGTCTCCATCTCCTGATCTCGAGATCCCCCCGTCTCAGGCTCCCAAAGTGCTGGGATTACAGGCTTGAGCCACCGCGCCCGGCCGAGTTTACTTATTTTTATATTGTTATTTATTAAACAAATGTTGTGGTGATAGTTATAATTAGGTCCCTTAATCTTTACACTAGTATTTAAAATGATTTATATAACATTTCAGTATTAGAACATTGTTTATTTGCCTACATATTTACCTTTACAAGTGAGATTTGTACTGGTATGTGCTTTCATGTTGCTAAATAGCACGTATTCTTCTGAACTTGAAGAACTTCCTTAGTACTTCTTGCAGGATATGTCTAGTAATAAGGAATTCCCTTAGTTACTGTTTATCTGGGAAAGTATCTATCTTTGATTTTTGAAGGACAGTTTTGCTGAGTACTTTTGGTTGACATTTTTTTTTCTTTCAGTACTTTGTATCACTCCACCCTCTCCTGGACTGAAACATTTCTGCTGAGAAATCTGCTGATAGTTTATAGATGTTGCCTTTTTTTGTGATGAGTGATTGCTTTCAAAATTCTCTCTCTGTCTTTGCGTTTTAACAATTTAATTACAATGTTTCTCATTGTAGACTTCTTTAGATTTAAACTATTTGGGTTACTTGTGGTTTCATGAATCTGGATGTCCATTTCCATTCCCAGAATTGGAAAGTTTTTAGCTATTATTTTTTTAAATAAGTTTTCTTCCCTTTTCTTATCTCTTCTCATTTTGGAACTTGTATAATACATATATTGTTTCACATGGTGGTATCTCAAAAATCTTGCAAGCTTTATTTAGTCTATTTATCCTTGTTCTCTTTGTTTTTATGATTAGATAATTTCAAATGACCTGTTTTCAAGTTCATGCATTCACCTGATTAATTGATTATTATTTCCTCTGATTCAATCTACTATTGATTGAGTCTACTATAGAGGTTCTCTGTTGAATGTTTTAGTTAACATTGTCTTCTTCAGCTGTAGGATTTCTGTATTTTATGGTTTATGTTTATTTGCTGAACTTTCTGATTATATTCAGTTGTTCAGTTGTCTGTGTTATTTTTTAGTTCACTGAGTTTATTAAAGATAATTAGTTTGAATTATTTGACAGGTGCTTTGTAGACCTTCATTTCTTTAGAGTTGGTTATGGGAATTTTATTAGATTCCTTTAGTAGTGTCATGTAACCCTTATTCTTTGTGATCCTTTTATTCTTGCAATGGTGTCTTGCAGAATAGTTTACAGACTGACTTTGTCAGGGAAAGATATTCACTTATAATTTTAATTGCCTAATATATTGTATTTCCTGAGTAATATTCTATGGACACTCTAAAAGAACATGTAGCTCCTGTTGGTAGGTGGGGTGTTCTATGTCAGTCTAGTCTATTTGCTTGATAATGTTTAGGACTCCATGTCTTTACTGATTTTCTAACTGTCTTATCAAATATTAAGAGAATGGCATTTACACATCTGCATATAAATGTTAAATTATTTCATTTCAATTTTCTCACTTTTCACTTCATGCATTTTGGTGATTTATTGCTATATGTATATACACTTATTATTATTATATATTTCTTATATATTCACTGTTTTATCAACATGAAATACAACTGTGAATCTCCAACACTATTTTTACTTAATGTTTATTTTCTCATATATTAATAAATCCACTCCAGCTCTCTTATTTTTACTATTTATGTGGTATAGCTGTTTTCTAGTCTTTTGCATTTTACTCCATATGTATCTTTGATTCTAAAGCATGCTTCTTGTAGACAGTGTGTATAGTTCAATCTTGTTTTGTATCCTGGCTGACAATCTCTGCCATTTGATTCACGTGTTAGTCCATTCATATTTGTGAAATTATTTATGTGGTTGGTTTTGCATCTACCATTTGTTTTTGTTTGTTTGTTTGTATTTGTAGGTCTCATGACATTTTGGGTTTCTTGTTGTTCCCTGTGAAGTTTATTTTTCTGGACTATTCTTTTGGTGTTATATCTAAGAACATTTTGCCTAACCCAAAGGTCCTGAAGAATTTCTCCTATATTTTATTCTAAAAGTACTACAGTGTTAGTCCATTTATTTGGATGTAGGATTCATTGCAATTTTTGTATATGGTTTAAAGGGAAGGTTTAACTTTATTTTTTGCATATTGATATCTAATTATCTCACTAGCATGATAAAAGTTCTATTCTTTCCTCCATTGAATTGTTTGATGCCCTTCTCAAAAATTCATTGACCATAAATATAACAGTATTTTTTCTTTACTTTTTGTTGATTTATATGCCTATTGTTATACCAATACCACAATCCTGATTTCTTTAGCTTCTGTAGCAAGTTTCTAAATCAGATAGTGTAACTTTTCCAATTTTCTTCTTCCTTTTCAAAATCTTTTGGCTCTTCTGGGTTTTTTCTCTCCACATAGAATCATCTTGCACATTTCTCAAAAAAGAATCTGCTGTCATTTTGATAAGGATTTTATTACATTTATTTTTCACAATTAGTATCTTGTCATATTTATTTTCCAATCTATGAACATAAACTCTCTTACTTCATTTAGACCTTCTTCAATACTCACAGCAATGTTTCTTGGTTTTTATAATACAAGTTTCCATTCTTTGGTTAATGCATTTCTAAATATTTTAGTCTTAGAAACTACCATACATGGAATAATATTTTGACTTTACTGTATGATTATTAATCGCTAGTATATAGAAATACAGTTAATTTTTCTGTATTGATTTTGAACCTCGTGCCCTTGCCAAACTTATTTATAAATTCCAGTAATTTTGTAGGGGGCTCTAAAATTGGAATATTCTACACAAAAGATAATTTTGTCTTCAAAGAAAGCATTGTTTTTTTTTCTCTCTCTCTTTCAATTTAGATACTTTCAATTTATTTATATTTTTCTTTATTGTTTAGTTATAGCCTCCAATGAAATAGCCTCTAATGAAAGATTGATTATATGTGGTAAAAGTCAACATTCCCTTTAGTGTAGCAGATTTTTAAGGAATAGATAAGTATATTTGGAGAAACAAGCTGCCCTTTACGTGTATTTTCTAATATAGAAATGTAGAAGTAATTATGACACGTCTATGACAATATTTGGTGATGATATTAAATAGTCTAAAGTTATTATATTTCATATTTTATAGAAGATTTTTTGCTTAAATTTAGATTATTTGATTACGTTGTATATATTCTTCAGTTATTTTGTAAAGAAAATAGCCTGGATAAAATGAACCTGGAAATAAAGTTTGCATTCATTCTTTCTGCTAGCATCTTTGTCTTATAGAAACTGACATTCTATACAAGAACAATGAATTAGTGGGAGAAATGAGAGACAAAGGAAATACTTAGTCTAATTGTAAGTTATATGAATTATTCTTGGTGAGATTGTCAAGTAGTCAGCTTGAACTACCTTGCTGTATCTTGTATATGGTACATAGCTCCTCAGGAACTCCATATAATAGGTAGCTTGATCTCATCTGTATTTTCATGAGAATCCTAATATCATATGGTAAACTCATTTAAAACATTGTTTCATGTTTAATATATGTGATTTAATTTTCAAGTCTCACCTCTTAAGGAGATATAAATTTTAAATTGAAGGTTATATAAGTTAGGAAGCAATCAAGGGAGGCATGTAAAACTATTTATATGTCAATCATACTTCAATAGAGGGTTTTTTCTGAAAAGGGATCGAGGGAGAAGGCAATTTGAGATGAGTTATTGTATATACAGAATGACAAGCCTTGTTAATTACTTATTAACTCCTTTTCTCAGGATGACCAAAGACATAACTCAGAACATGATATTTTTTCATTATTTTCCCTTTTTGTATGCTTTGTAAAACAGTGTATATAAATTTTTTTTAAAAATAGGACTGTAAAAACGTATTTTTTAAAAGGCAATTGTAAATAATTTTAAGTTATTACTTTAAAAATATAACCTTAATAAAATGGCATTTCCATTTTAGAAGGATTATTGACATTTTGATATAAAGCAGAGGCCTTTAATGAGCTCTCAATCAAAGGAAATACTTCAGTAATGATACATGATTTAATCGATCCTGATCAAATAAATCTACTCCAGTCCATTTTGATTTCACTTTATGAGTAGCTGCTGAGGTCAAAAGAGTAACAAGTTCGTAAGTTACTACTAATAGCATTTCACTTGACTAAGTATTTGTATCTAATTGGACAAGAGAATATTTGAGAGGATTTCATACTTTATTGTAGTGTACAATTCCATAGAGATGGAACACACCAGGCAAACAATGTAAATTGACAATCCAAAATAAACCATGCAACAATACTCAAAAGTGTATTTTGTTTCATGGACCTGTTAGAGAAAATAGAAAATCACTAAAAAATTATGATAGTAAAACTTTGTCAAATAAACAGAATTTGAAAGTAACCAAGTTTAGTTTTGATAGCATTATTTATTTAGACATGGTTAAATTATTCATATTCCTTAGGTAAGGAATTTATAACTATTGCTCAAAGATATTTTTCATGTAGACTGATAAATTCATGTAGAATCCATTTTTCATTTTAGAGTTCCATACCTATATTATGTACAAAATATTATTATAATTACTTCATGATGGAATCAACATGCTCTTTATTTCAGGGCTCACATTAATGTTTCTAATCATGTTACCAAGAAAAAAGTAGTTATTCATTTAAATAGACTTTAAAGATTACTCATTTTTAGCATCATTGCTCAACAAAATAGTTGATTTTTCAGCTTTTATAAAAAACACACGTTAAGCCATAGTTTCTCCAAATACTTCTGTTCTTGCCCATCTTCAAAACTCCACCATTTCTGTATTTCTTCAGGAAATTTCTACATTCAGCCTACATCAAATGAATTTTTAGGGGAAACTTTTTTTATTATTTCCTTTTCTAATTTAAAGTAGAAGCTTTTAAAATATTTTAGGTAAAAATTTTTAGTGTGTTTCAGAATCATTGTAAATACTTATCCATATACTTCTCATGTTACTTTGTTATTTTAGGAAGAAAACGTTGAGGGTTTGTGAATGACTCCAACTTGGGTCCCAGTAATTGCTAATGAAGTTAAACTACCCTCTTGATTGGGTTTAGCCACTGAATCCCAGTGCAATGGACCAATTTCTCAACTCCATCTTTTTTGACCTTCCTTTTATCTGTCACTGCCCAAGTTATTTGCCATATCACAGCAATTTTTAAAGAAATATGCAAGGAAATTTTATAAGAACTATTAAAAGGTACAGTGTCACTTCTGTATGTTATAGACAAACCATAGCAATTCTAATTTAAAGTACCAATTACCTGTCTTACAAATGATATATCTCATTCACATATTTCTTTAATGAATCATGTAATATTTTTGGTTAACATATTTATGCCCTATTAGCATAAAATCTTGGTAATTTTTTTCTGTTATCGCTTCATAGAATGTGTATTACCATATAACTACTCTGCAATTACTGTTCAGGAGTACCACAATACAAATACATTTTCTACAGATTACTTCATAATTATACTGCAAGTTACTATGTAGTTCAGTGACTAATCACCATGTTACTTGCAATTTTTGTATCTTGTAAGTCTGCAGTTTAAAAGACAGAAAGAATCAGATAATTAGTCTTTGATTACATAGTACTCACCCTGTTCTTAAATGTACTTAAATGGTCAATAATTACCATGTAATTACAGAGCAATTATTATAGACATTCACACCACCATATGTAAGGCATCATGGGTGATTTCATCCCCTGTGTTTAGGGATTTATGACTCAGTCATAGAAAGGTCACTGCAGTCTGCATCAGGGCAAAAACTGCATGAGAGAGTGGGCTGTTTTATAAAGGTGAGATCAGGTGTCAGTGCAGTGGAAAGGCCTGTTGAAGGAAGGTTGTGGTGACTGCCTTTTAAGATTTTTGACTTAGCAAATGAATACAAAATATGTATAAAAAGAGAAAATCCAGAGCTTACACTGACTGTTGAAATTTTATGAAATTCATCAACTTGTACTTTTCAGGAAGTCATTTTTCTCTAAGGTACTTATTTCACTTTTACCCAAAGATGCTTTTTTGAATACTAACAAACCATTTAAAATCACATAGTATTGGTTTCACACACTAAAAATTTCCGTCTTACTTTCATATAGCAAGAAGTTTTTAGTGCCAGTACTCGGCACCTCTACAAAAGATCATAGTTAGCACGTTTTCTTTTTATTGAGTTGTTGCATGGCAAGAAATGATAACTTTTTACTCTGGGAGTTAAATAAAAGTTGCTGCTTCAGAAATCATTCTTCTATGATTCTAATTTCCTATTAAATATGTAATTTAATTCTACAATGTTTTATTTTATAAATGATATAATTATATTTCATTTAAAAATTGGAAGTATTCATGTTAACAGGGAAAAATAGATCTTAAACCCAACAAAAATTATAGCTCTTCAGGATAATCTTATCCTACACTTCTTCTGAATTTTCCAAAAATGATTTATATAGGGTCAAGTATGCATAAGGATCTAGAGAATATTTTCAGTTGAAATCCATTCCAACTCTAATGTTCTTGGTGCATTCTCCAGTATAATAATTGGAGAACTGCTAATATGCCAGAAATTTGGATGTTTATTTTATTTTTCTCCTTTTTTCACCAATGAATGAGAAAAATAATACCCACAGCTTCTGATAGAGCTACTAAAATGACCATAAAACAGAGGAAAGCTCAATATAAGTTTTCAAATATTGATCTAGATTTACTAAACAAATTACTAAATAAATTCCCAATGCTATTCTGTATACAGTGGACAATGCTAACCAATGAATTGTGTCCAATAAAAGATTATCTCTCATTGGACTAATGATTGGATACATGTCCTTGGCAGATCCTTTAAGTAACTTGCTTTAATGACTTTTCAATTATAGGCATAACACTTAATAGTAGGCAAGACCTGGTGACCCAACTGGACTAACTATGCAGTTTCAGAGATGAAAGAAAGCAACCAGAAATCAATGCTGAGATATGACAGTAAATTCAAAGTAGTGTTACACCACCTTTGAACATAAATGCTGAGGATATGTAGCATAAAATAGAGGTTCCTGAAAGCTAAATAAATGAATTGAACATATTACTAGTAGGATTTGTAAGCATGTAAGTGTAAACCCAATTAGGTCTTCAAACAACCAGATTTAACATTAATATTTGATGGAAAAAAATGGTGGCCACAATAGGTGAATTGCTAAGTAAGTAGGAAGTAAAGTATTTATTCACATCAATGTGTGTGTGTCTGTGTGTGGTGTGTATGTAACTAGTTTTGGTTTGTATGTATGCAGGTTTAGAATTCATTCTTTCTCTGTTATGAACTGCATTAGATGCACAGATCAAAATCAGTTTGATGAAAATGCACTGTTTAATATCCTACCATTTCTATGGCTTTGCAAGCAACTTGAGTTTTTAAATATCAGTTCACTATGGCACTATCTTACATACCTTCACATTAACCACATATTATTTTTTAAAATATTTACTCTTAAAAGTGTTTTTAACTGAAAAACCTATCTCTTATCACAATGTCTTTCTCAACATCTTGAATTCTTTTTATTTTTTTGACTCTTCCCATTATTTGAGCTGTAATCTTTTGGAAAGTAATTAAAATTTAGGAAGATGTAATGCAGAACTCATTGCTTTGAAACACAGGTTCTTAGTGGAGTTGATTTCGTCCCCAGGGAGATCTCTGGCAATGTTCAGAGACTTTTTTTTTATTATCACAACTTGAGAGTGGGAATGCTATTGGTATCTAATGGGTAGAGACTGGGGATATTGCCAAATATCCTGTAATGTGCAATACTGTATAGCCCCCCACAACAACGAAGAATCCAGCTCGGACTGTCCATTGTGGTGAGGTTTTAAGAAACCTGATTTAAAGAATGAGCACACTTTGAATTGACCTTGATAGTATATAATTAATCACATGGAATTCCAGCAGAATGTTCATTTTTTTCCTTGAAATTATTTAAACCACAGATAAGTGAAGAAAACAATCTTTTGGGAAAATATTTACATGTGATTGAATTTGAAAAACTAATGTTACATAAAATATAGAAATTAGTTTGCTTAGCTTTTTGAGAATGTGCACATATTTTTCAGCATATGTAAAATGTCATACTAAATCATTACTGACTTAAAATTTTTAAACTTTCCATTCCCAATGCTATATTTCTTCAAATATTGTTCCTTTACTTCACAATTTAACTTTGTGGTTCCAATGTAATGATGACAACACATTAATAAGTACTGGAAAATATTTTGAAATTCTAGTTACCTGAACAAATAATAAAAAAGACCAAAACAAAATTTTTCTATTACACAAATACAACTTTTACTTTGTCCACTGTTTTTCTTTTTTATTGTCAGTGTAATTGGCATCATATTTTGACTACTTGTCAAGTATCCAATTGTCAGTAATTGGATCATCGTATCTTGACTATTGTCAACAGTGTTGTCTCTAATTTAAAGGTTATTAGAGCAAGTTACTTAAGTGACCTGCTAAGGACGTGTACCCAATCATTAGTCTAACAAGAGAGAATCCCTTGTTGGGCAGAATGATTCTTTCTTGCTGCTTAATGGAGACAACTTGATAACACTCTTTTCAAGATGGTATAAATATAACAAAAGAGTATAATTTCCAGAACAGTCATTCTTGTTTCCAGAAGAGTCTAACTCAAACTACTAAGAATATTTCCTTTTTAATCTGGAACTAAGGTCACACATGTACCTTTCAGCTTCCCTGGAACAAATGAAGATGAAGTTTGGGATCATGCACAAAGAAGTTTTCAACTGGAATGGGGAGAGCATTATTCAGATCAGGGCTACAGAGTGGATAAAAAACAAAATAGTGACTTACTTAGAAATGGTTGTTCCATTTGAATTCATGACAGGGTTACCAAACCAGAGATCATAATTAAAAATAACTTATCAAAGAGGTTGAAAGTACCAACAGTTCAAAAAAATATTCCAAACTTTTTATTATGAAAGCCTTCAATTATACCACAAAATGGAGAGAAACATAGGATGACTACCATGTACTCATCACACAGTTTCAATCATGATCAATAGCGTGTCAATTTTATTCTTCCCACCCCACGTTTTTATATATATTGCAGAAATTAGGTCATTTTTCCTACAAATATTTTAGTGTGTATATATTTCAGTGATAGAGGCTTTTTATTCATTATACATGGTATATGACCATCTTCTGTCATCTCTCACAAAATTAACAGTAATGTCTTAGTATTTTCATTGTCTCATCAGGAAAGAGATGGCACATTTAAATTAGAATCTTTTTTTTTTTTTTTTTTTTTTTTTTTTTGAGACAGAGTCTTCACTCTGTCATCCATGCCGGAGTGCAGTGGTGCGATCTCAGCTCACTGCAATTTCTGCCTCCCAGGTTCAAGAGATTCTCCTGCCTCAGCATCCCAAATAGCTGGGACTACAGGCATGTACCACCATGCCCAGCTAATTTTTCTATTTTTAGTAGAGACAGGGTTTCACCATATTGTTCAGGCTGGTCTCAAACTCCTTACATCAGGTGCTCCACCCGCCTCGGCCTCCCAAACTCCTGGGATTACAGGCATGAGCCACTGCACCTGGCCTAAATTAGGATTATTTAAGAATAGTTTAATGAACAGACTATTTCTGAAGGTGTAAGCAGGGTTTGGAGATAGCCCAAGAGACAAGGGATAGTTCAGTAGCCTGGCAAGTATCTAGGAAAAGGTATTATACTACCACTCTATTGACCTGAAGCAAGGAATGGTAGCAGTTTCCTAATCCCAGAGAGAGAAAGAAGCTGAAACCAATTCCTTATGAATACTCTTTTCCAGGAGCAGTAGGTTTTTTTTTTTTTTTTTTTTCAAATTTAAACTATTAGTGTATCATCTAAGAAATTTTTAGAATATGAAATAGGTCTTATATTCTGAATATAACGGAATAAATATAAAATATAAACATTAGACAATCAGTTTCTCAGTAGTCATTAAATATATGTTAAACAAACATTTCTAAAACATCAGTTGGAGAAGATACAAAATTATCAGCTGATTTGATATGCCCATGTGTCTCAATCCGGAGCTGGGAAATGCACAGCAATGAGCAGTATTAGCTCTGGTCTATACGTCAGATTGGTGTTCTCTATATAGTATAACTATTTAGTTATTGCAGAAACATAACACTGTAACCCCTCATTAATAAGATGACTAGTGTATAGCAAGGAGAGACTAAATTACATTAAATCACATAGCTATTAAGTAATAGAGTTAGGATTCAAATACTGATATATCTGACTCTAAAACTTAAGCTCTTTCTACTACAACACACAATGTTCCCCATGAAACATACTCAGCAGCAGTTTGATTCCACATACCTCGTTGTTGTTCACAGATAATATTATATTTATAATAGAATTCATTGTATTATATACATTTATATTATATAACAATTTCCAAACAATATAACATATGACTATTTTATTAATATTATTCAGATTATGTTATAATATAAAAGCATTTATGTTTTATATGTGGCCTTGATTGGAGTATAATTTTTGCACAAATATCCTGATATCCTGAGCTTACTATATGGAAGACATATTGTAGACTGTTGACTGAACTATAAGAAGGAAACAGTTCAATATAGAGCACTGACCTATTTTTCAGCCAATTAAGAAGGCTGAACCTGAGGGAGCATGCATGGCTATGGCTCCTACCAGCTATTGGAAATAATGTAGTCATTTCATTCTGAAACAACTTTCATGAACAAGGAAATGGTAGTCTCCTTTTGGAGGTGGTTTCCATGATGCCTTCTTCAAAGGAGATGGTGCCAAAATAAAGTGGTTTTTAGAGAAATTATGACTGCTGAGAAAAGTTTTGACTTTTAAACATGCTTTCAAAGAGAAATCATTATTTAGGAAAGAAATCTACTTAAAACCATAGTTTAAAAATATACTTAACATCAATTTAATCTTGGTTCACAGCTTCCTGTTATTAACGTTTACCTTTTATTTTATAACCAACAGCTATGAACTATGAAGTATAATTTTGAATCCTCTGGCCTCAGAAAATATCAGGCCATAGATAATATGGTACTGTTAATCAGAAAGTTGGGTTTATATTCAACTTGGTCATTAACTTTTAGTGATAAACTAGGCCAATTCCATATGCTTTCTTGTCTCAGTTCCTTTATCTGTATAAGAATACCACATATTTCTCTATCTAAACTTTTGTTATTTTTAAGTGATTTTGTATAAATCAAGCAGTCAAAAGTCAATGGAAGGCATGACAAAGTGAGAAGTTGACAAATTCTTTCCCCCAAAAAACTGTAAAGCTGGACAAACTTGTCAGAAACAAGTAATTCTTTGCTCCAGAATCCAACCAAAGGCATAAAACCAACTGAGAAGTGTTTATGAATGGAATACATGAACTTCAGTTGTGAGTCCGTGGCATTTTTTCCTGGTCATGCTCCCATCAACCCCATTTCCAATATGGCAGTTCAACCAGGACAGGGCAGGGCTTGCTGCCACTGCTGAAGGGGCTCATTTGATTTGGAGTATCATCAGTTTAAGTGGCCATCTCAACAGCTAGAGAACAGGAAAGTGGCAATTTTGTTAGAATGAGTGTGCACATTTATATGGTGCATTCAGTGCATCAGCGGACTAGCCAAGGATTTGACAGACATTTTTGGAAGGTTGGACAGTCAAAGATGGCTTGATAAACACTCCAAATATCCCAGGTTGACTGGAGTTTATGTGCATGAACGACAGATAACACAACAGGCCAAAGCTACCCACACCTCCTGGGCCTTTAAAGCCTCTGCATGTGCAACAAAGATGTCAGAAAGCCTTATGTAAAGTTAAAGTCTGGAAAAACTTCAAATGTAATCTGAAATATAAATGTTCCATCTAGGCCACATGTATATCTATCAGCAGAAAATGAAACTTTAACCAAGGTGATAAGCATAGCTCTGACCAATCTTTGGGTGAATGCTAAGCTACGTGTAACAGCAACACACTACTACACCCTTAGGATGCAAGGCTTAAAAATAAAGAACAAGAAAAAACAAAAGTAGATAAGGTCTGTGTTGCAAAAGGTCATACACAGTGAAAAGACAGACTTCACAGATTTAGTCCAGGCAGAATTGTGAAATAAATAACAAGCCAAAAAAAAAAATACATCTTAAGAAGATAAAGTAAAAATCAAGAGTTGCTATGTTACATAAAAAGTTCAATATTCAATAGAAAATTATGTGATACACAAATAAAGAAGAAAGTGTGACTCATACTTAGGAAAAAAAGCAGTCAGTAGAAATAGTTTCTGAATTTTCCCAGATGTTAAAACACAGAAATTGTTATCAAAACAGTCATTATAAATACATTTTAAAAATAAAAGTTGTTCAAAGAATAAAAGGGATCCATGAAAATAACTCACTGAATAGATAATTTCAAAAAACAGATAACAATTACTTTAAATTAAACAACTGGAAATTATGGACATGAAAAGTACAGTAACTGAAA